>NW_028135395.1:0-172851 GCF_964662115.1 Mustela nivalis
AGAAATAACTTGTCGGGTTCCTGGGTGGCTTGTGGGTTAAGCCGCTGCCTTCAGCTCAGGTCATGATCTCAGGGTCCTGGGATGGAGCCCCACATTGGGCTCTCTGCTCAACGGGGAGCCTGGTACCTCCTCTCTCTCTTTGCCTGCCTCTCTGCCTACTTGTAATCTCTCTCTCTCAAATAAATAAATAAAATCTTTTAAAAAAAATAACTTGTCATGGGTGCACCTGTGTGGCTCAGTGTGTTAAAGCCTCTGCCTTTGGTTCAGGTCATGATCCCAGAATCCTTGGATCAAGTCTCACATCCAGCTCTCAGCTCAGCAGGGAGCCTGCTTCCCCCCTCTCACTCTGCCTGACCCTGCCTACTTGTGATCTCTGTCAAAGAAATAAATAAAATCTTTTATAAATAAATTTAAAAAAATAACTTGTCATGTTTGGATCAGGAGCATATGGAAAAATATAATATCTGAGGACAATATTTCTGCCATATTTTGTGCCTTGTTAATATTTTTAAACAGTCAGGCAACTTTTAGCTTTTTTGAAATACCTGCTAAGAGACCAGCAGTGCCTTTTGGAGCCCTATGACTATAAAAATTAATTGCAAATATTCAAAATGTTTAGTATGGTGTCACTATTTAGGGCCACCACCAAGCATGTTTCAGAAGTAAGCATAACTGTTACTCTTCTGTAAGGCAAAAGGGCATGTTTTCAGGAGTTCCATCTGCTGTACCAGGAGGTGAATCAAGTAATGAATTTTGTCTATAAAATAATTCACTTTTCAATCTAACATTCCTCATTCCACATTATAATAATAAAAACTAGGAGGAGACTAAAACAGCCAAACAACTACAACTACAACAACCAGCTTTTCCTTCAGTGGAAAAGTAAATAGAACCTTATGAGTAGCCTGAAATTTATTTTTAAATATTTTTAAGATAAGCGTTTTTGTTAGAAATCCATATATTTTATATAGCTAAGAAATAACAGGCAATGTTTTATTAACTTCTAAAAAGTCTAGTTACTTCTATTTATCTATTAACTCATCTCTTTATGAAGTAGAACATGATCACACCTATTGTATCTACCCAAGTTTGTATGCTTTGGTTATTTTATGTTTGCTATTTCCTTGCTTAATTTTTGCAATATTTGATACATAATAGTATCTTTAAGTCCATCTACAGTTTCACAGAATTTGCTTGAACTTCATAAAAATGTACCATACTTTTTGCACTATCCTTGTTTTACTTCTCTATTAACTTTCCAAGATTTATTGACGTTAGAGGGTGTAGCTATCATTTATTTTTATTCCTCCATAATGCTATGTTTACAAATTTGTATTTATCTGTACTTTTAAAAATATCTTTATTATATACCATTTCTCATCTCACGTAACACTCATGTTACTTCTACACTTATCAGATATTATGTAACTGAAAACCACAACTCAGCAACAATATAGCACCATTTTTCAAAATTAAATGGCTTACCAGAATTCTTTAATTCTATCCTTTATTTGTATTAGATGACCCTTTATTCTGGTATTTGGCATTGTTCATATGGAGAAAAGCTTATAAGTTGATATTCCATCAATAGAAGGGTTTATTATGATTGATTAATGATTTTCATTTAGAATGCATAGAATATGGTTGATTTACTATTTCTTTCTTACTCTCTGAGTGGAACATAGTGCTATCTATGTAATAGCCACTAAAATATTAAGTTAATTACCTAGATTTTAAACTTCATATGAATAGGAATAACATACAGAACTCTTCTCAGATTGGGACACCTGGGTGGCTCAGTCAGTTAAACGCCTGAGCCTTTAGCTCAGGTCATGATCTTAGGGTCCTGGGACTCAGTTCTGCAACAGATTCCCTGCTTAGCCGGGAGTTTGCTTCTCCTTCACCCTGCTGCTCCCCCTGCTTGTGCTCTCTCTCACTCACAAATAAATAAAATTAAAAAAATAAATTCTTCTCAGATAGCTAATATAGAATATCATCTTTGTATTCATCAAAGGGAAAGTGCCATATAATAATGAATTCAGACTACTTCAAATTCATTTTTTAACCAGTAAGAAAGTACTGGAAACAAGCCAAAAATGTCTTTAATGAATTAAAGAAATAGATTGATTTTCAATATCTTAATGTTTCTAAAATAAATTGCAAGATTTTTATACTAGATATCAGTGTAAATATTCATTACACAAGGATATTCTAAAAATAAACCTGAGAAAACTACTTGACATATATGATGACAAAAACGAGTTTGACAAAAGTCAGTTTGGGTAAACTTACAACACCTACCACCTGAAACTCTTGTTCTATTATTTTAATTATTTTAATTTACAAAAATACAAAAATAATATATCAGAGTAAGTATATTGATAGCTTTGAAGGTATGCTCTGGTTGTGCACTGTTTACTATTTAAAGGGAAATCAAATATGTGATACTTATGGTGTGACTATTAAAATTCAACAAGTTCAGAAGCATACAAGAAATAGAATAAAGACAAAAGATGACCCTTACTTATCCTAAAGATAGACAATGGTATATATGTGCTAGTTGGGGAGAGAATCCAGTCCGTAGATGGAGGATGTGGTAGTGGAAAAAAAAAAGACACAACGTTTTTGTTGAACGTTTAGCACTATATTTAACAAAGTGAAATTGTGTGTTAATAGCCTTAAATAAAATCCAAAAACTATTTCAATTTGTTGAAGATTATTTAGGAAAAACTTGAAAAATACAACTTGATAAGGATTCCAATAAAAGATTCATAAGCAATACAAGTTTCAGAATTTTTAGTATATTTTCCCTAAAAAGCCATTTGATTTAAATCAAAAAGAATTCTATTTACCTGCCACGTAAATAAGAGGAAATTATTTGGTTGTGTAATAAGTCAATAAAATAAATTAACATATCTTGAGAAGACAGATATGCACACTAAGTTAAAAATAATAGTGCTTAAGCTGTTCAGCAAACATTTCTAAAATTCCTTGCCATCAGCTAGCTCTGGAGTTCTGCTAGGTGAGTAAGGCCATGTATGTTACTGCTCAGAGTACTGATGCAAAGCAATTGTCCCCTTCGCATCCATTTTTTGCCATTGATATGTCATGCTATGTTGTTTAGAGATACATAGATGGCCCTACATGAAGGCCTTTTTTTGTGTGTATATGGGTGACTGTGATTTAACTTTCAAATCAGATGGCTCCTGATTTACAATGATTCAACTTATGATATATTTGGCAATGATGTGAAAGTGAAAGTGATTCAGTAGAAACTGTACTTTGAATTTTGAATTTGGGTCTTTATAAATAGGGCCAGTGACATGTGGTATGGTGCCGTCTTGTGATGCTGGGCAGGGGCAGTGAGCCACAGCTCCCAGTCAGCTAGAAGATTACAGGGGTGAACACCTGATATTCTTACAACCATTCTATATATAACGATTCTACTTTTTTTTTAGTGTAATATTTAATAAATTGCATGTGATATTTGATACTTTGTTATAAAATAGGCTTTGCTTAAGATGATTTTGCCCAAATGCAGGCAAATGTAAGTGTTCTGAGTATGTTTAAATAAGCCTAAGGTAAGCTATGATTTTTGATAGTTTAGGGGTATTAAATGCATTTTCAATTTTTTATGTGTGTCTCTGTACATAGCCCCCTTGTAAGCTGAGGAACATCTCTATATGTATATGTAGCCTTGGTATGGCTTACATATTATTGGCATGAAACATCTAGAACAGTACGTGTGCCATATAATTGTCTACAACATCAAACAAGTTTCTTGAAAACTTGTGCCAAAGGGGTTATGTCTTTAAGGATTCTTATTTCAGAAGGGTTCTCTCAAACTTAAGATTTTTCAGAAGTTAAGTGAAAATCTGACCAAACTAAACATTTTTCCATTTTCCCTAGTGAGCAAAGATAGCTAAAATCTATCTGCCATTTTCAACACTGTACTCAACGACTGTAATTCTAATTTAAGAACAGATTATTTTTATCAAAACCACATGTTGGCCTAATCTTACACAATATTCATAAATCTCACTCAGAGCCTTGGACACTTTTATTTGTTGAGTCTATATGGTACTACGGACATTCATCTTTTTTGACCTCATAGCTTCATGTATGTCTATACTTTTGAAAATACATGCATCATAGTTCCATTGTAAAATGTCTGGGTTATAAAATGTGCTATGCTATCAAAATGGTAATAAGAACATACAAATGACCTGATGTAATGAACTGGACCAGATTGCCAGATATCACATTTCATACCAGAAAGATTCAGAGGTAAGTTTTAAAATGGCCAGCTATACTTCGACTGAATTAAAACTCATTTAACTTCTTTCTTTGTGTACAGTATTATACATTAGTCAGTATTAGAGTAAATAAGTACTTTGGACAGATGTAAATATGCTGTAATAAAAATGTTTTCCTTCTTTCTTTTAATCCTTTTTACTTGTAAGACTAGCCACAAATACCATGCCTCCCCCAAAATAATTTGCAATCCAAATTTATCTCTAAATGAATTTATTGCACAGAAAAAAAAATATATATATATACACTTACAGTAGACATGTTCAAGAATAGTTACACAACAGCAGGGCCCTAAATGTAAGCAGTATAGTTGTTTTGTTTTGTTTTGTTTTGTTTTCTTTAAAAAAAAAGAGGTTATGTGAAATATTGGAATTTTATTTCGAGGCCTAGTATTTCAAGACAGTTAACTACACTTACAGTGTCAACAGCCTCTTGTTGGCAGTATGATTTTATTGGCTCCATGGAATAACAGCAAGAATTCACTATTGCTCCTTTCTTTTATGACACACACAGAAAAAACAAATTGACACATTTGCTCAAGACCAACCAGAATCATTTTAACCTATCAAAATGGATGGGAGGCCTTCACTGCCAAAGTCACTGCTGGGTTTTCACAATTCATTGCAGACAATCTACTACTCCCATTATGATAAAGGAGAGAAGAGTCATAATCAGGGAAGAAAGCTAGATTAATACTTGTAATTATCATTGAATTATTTAGCCTGCTATAGGATTATTATTATTAGTGTCATTTGATAATTTTCTCTCATTTTATTAAACACAACTGTGAGTAATTACCCTACCTAATATTTCTCTATATTGGCTGACTAGCTAGCAAACATTCATGAAAATATCCATTAGCCACACGTATAAAATGCTGCATTATGATGCTGTTGAATCAGAACATACCACTACCTGACCTGTAGTTCTTTGAGGATTTGCAAATCCATTAATTCTATGTTTATTGGATTATTCCCATACAATTAGAAAATTTATAATAGAGTCCATGAACATTATTAGTTTTACCATTTTAAACCAGCAATCACACTTTGATTTTTACAACAAAAGCAGAAATATAAACACACACATTTGGATCAGGTTTCTGTTAGTGTCTGGACTTCAAAATCCTATTCCTCAAGATAATGCACACCAAAGTTCTGGATTAAACAAGAAATTAGATGGCACCTGAACACTTGGTTTAATATTCTCCAAAGGACTATGCAACTTATTTCTTACATTATGACATTGTTTTACAAAGATCCACACTTTTATAATGTTAGTTTTTTTAATAATCAATAAAGTCAATTAATCATGATTAAAAATCAAACTTAAAAATTTCTACTTTTTGCTTTTGCCCCCTCCATTTAGAACTTATTTATAGCCTGATAATTCAAAGGTCCCTATGTTTATGAAAATCTGGACAGAAATAGCTCTAAGATCCCATTCAGAACTTGATATTAATCTAAGTCTTTTGGCTCCATTTATCCTGAGAGCAAAGAGTAGGACAAAGGATTTGAGTACTGTTAGGTTATCTGGGAGATTATCCAAGGTAGAAAAGAATGGGAAAGTGATACAGTGAAGAAGCAACTTTGTCAAAGAGGTACATTGTTGATATAATTGCTGTGGATAGAAAATGAAGGCTTGCTTTTACTGAAAGGTCCTGAGAAACTTCTTTAAGCTGTACTCATGAAGACCTGAAAACTGACAATTTTATCTGTGGTTCTTATTTCCACTTCACTGAGAGCTGTCCTCAGAGGACATTAACTCTCCTACACTTTTGGGTTGTGTTGGACACATTCTAAAATGAGAGATAGAACATGAGATGCTATCAGTGTTAAGTAACTGCAATTTCCCATGGAACTATCCACCACAGGTTTGGCTATAATCAGTTGTTGGGCCTTGATATCAGAGGGATTTGAGGCAGTATCATTTTAGGTTAATCATTACATATGAAATTTCCAAAAACTTCAACTGATGAAACTTTGATTATAAATCTATAAATATAACAATAAATCTACAGTATTCAAATTATTTTCATAGAAATACACAGACAAAGTATCAATTGATTAATATTTTAATGTTACAAAATACTGAACTGAAAGAATTTGGTCATATAACAACGTGTAAGAAGTAGAACTTAGGTTTACGTTAGAACTCAGGATGCATTTGAGACTCAGTTAAGAAATTGAATGGAGGGATGCCTGGGTGGCTCAGTGGGTTAAGCCACTGTCTTCGGCTCAGGTCATGATCCCAGGGTCCTGGGACCGAGCCCCAAATCGGGCTCTCTGCTCAGCAGGGAGCCTGCTTCCTCCTCTCTCTCTGCCTGCCTCTCTGCCTGCTTGTCATCTCTCTCTGTCAAATAAATAAATAAAATCTTAAAAAAAAGAAATTGAATGGATGTCTGACTATCTTATAGGTTTGCTAAAAATTAGTGACTTTGTGTTCACGTGTGGCTATGCAGGAATTTTTAACTTTCTCTAAGAAGTTATTAGATTTGATTATATAATGGCAGTAAGGGATGGGGAAAAGCAAAGTACAAACCCCATAAAGACAAAGACACTGAGTATGAGAAAAGAGTAATAGATAAGAAGAATCAATGCGTTTGAGGGAAGTGGGAATTGAAATACACAATGATTGTTGACTTTTTTAGATGGAGAAAACAAAACTAGCTTGCAAGAAGGAAATAACAGAAGACATGCTGTGATGTGAGGCAGAATCCTGGAAAAGGCAGTAACGTGGAATAAAGGAGTAGGGAGAGCATATCAGGTAATTTGGATAGGAAGGAGTTAGGAGGTAATTGCTTGATAACTTTTATATGGCCCACTTAAATGCACAGATTTCTCTTCTTTAATTTATATGGAGAACAGGGTGTCCTTTCTCTTCCCTTTCAGAGCACCAGAGGTGTACTCTTTCAGACTGAAAACCTGAAAAGCTCAGGACTCAGTTGCTTAAGCACAGCTGAGAGGACATATTTCAATTAAGATTTACATTTTGCTGTATGTAGTAGACTGTCAAAAGTGGTTTAACCATATTTTTTCATTTAACAAGAAGCCTACAGAGAGTGTTTTCTGGTGTTGGTTCAGAGTCTTAAGAAAGTCAAGTGAACTATCTTAGAGGTTTTCATGGCTTTTTATTCACAGTTGCAAAAATTGCTGTTGGAGTTCTCACTATTAAAAGCCCACATTCCTGGCAGAAAGATAGAGGTAAAAGAGCATGATGGCTTGTACGACTAATACTTTGTCATATGGTTACAATATAACTAGAAAAGAGACAATAAAATATTTGATGTTGTTTAAGTTTCCTTGTTGTCAATCCCTCAGTGCTTTCTGATATTAAAGGAAAAAGTAGATGGATATTGACCTGGCAACTATCAACACCTGTCCATCTCTCTTGGATAACCAATATCTCTATAATCTCTTCTTCCCAGTAAAAAAAAAATAAAATATATTCATAACCCACACTGTGCCATCTCAAGTTACTGCACCAAGATAAAATTACAATGATTTTCAGTTGTTCCAAATGGACAGAATACCCTTCCTTATGCTATCATGTCTTATAAGATAGATAATTGGCTTGCTACCAACATACCCAGATGTGACAGTGGAAGAGACAGGAAAAATATAATAATATTCATTTATTCCTTGGGTTGACTCTGTTTACACAGATGCATTACTATTAGAAAAGGTTGGTTTGGGTTATTGGAATGAATTTACTTAATGGGTCTGTATGTAATTGGATTGGAGGAAATTTTTAATTTCTACAAAAATTATTAGAATTCTATCTTATCCTCTTTTGTTAATTTTCACATGTTAACAAAGCCAACGTTTTTGTCTAGCAGACAAGATCTTAAATCCTAACAAAACTCAATTTTTTCCTTTTTTTTTTTAAGTTTGAGATCCTCCTGTTCTCTCACGCTGCTTTAAATAAAACTCAAAAAACAAAAAGGAGCTAAATGGGGCAGTAAGACCAGACTTTTTATTTTATTTTATTTATCTTATTTTTAATTAAAAAATTAAAGATTGTATTTATTTATTTGAGAGAGAAAGCATGAGTGGGGCAGGGGGAGGTAGCTGCAGAGAGAGACTGAGAAGTATACTCCCTAATGAGCAGGAAGCCCGATATGGAGCTCGATCCCAGGATCCTGACTGAGATCATGACCAGAGACAAAGGCAGAGACATGTGAAAAATCCCTTTTTTTTCTGGGAAACAATACTTTACAAGAGATGTTTGAAAAAGAACTGGGGAATCAACTTTAATAGGAGACACAAAAATTTAATTGACTTTTGTAAAGCTACAGGGATCCAAATGATGGGAATCCCAGCCCGTTTAGGTTGTGGACCCCAGAGTATTCTTCTCTGTAATATTTTATTTTCTTCCATGTCTACTAACTCCAGTCCAAGTTCACTGATCTCTTTTTAGATAGTGCAAAACATGGCAAAGAATACCAAAGAATGCCCAGTATTCTACATTTATTACATCATTTCTAACATATAGAAGTGTGTTATCAAGGCTGGTTCTGTGAAAGAACATAGTTATGCTAAAGTGTGTTTGTTCTCCAAGAAATTAAATGCACAATTATCACACAATTATAAAATACTTGTGTCAAGAATTTTTATTCAAAAAGTAATAAGAGAAGCAGATATTAAAACTAGTTCACATGGTTATTTGGGATATAAGCAGAGTTGTGCAGCAGAATTGCTCTGGGCCCATAATTTGGGATATAGAATTTATGTTGTCTAATGAAAAATCACTAACTTGCATAATTGTTAACAAGAATCTTGTGCATTACCATCAGTTTTCTACATTATAACCTCTTGCTCTACAGTTTGTAAATAACTTTGTCAATAGCAAGCTAATAAACGGGGTGGCTCCAATGGATTGAGATAATCTCCAGAGTTTCTGCTACCTAATGCCCAGGACTCCATTGAAAGGACACCTAAGAATTTATTTTGCCCAAAAATTTGATCATTTTTTTCACTGTCCTTACCTATTTTCCAAACCTAGTCCTTTTGTTTCACCTTTCAGTCTACAGACAACCCTGTATCTGACTGACTTGTTAATTCTGGGAATGTCTTGCAGATTAATTTGCTTGCCAGAGGTGGTTCCTCTAATTGATGTCTAAGAACCCTAATTAGTTAAGAAAACTTTTTTTAACATTTTCAATGCTATTTATTATTATTATTATTGTTGCTAATAGCTCTATTATAAATAATTCACAAGGGCATCTTTCTGACAAAAGACAAAGAGCTGGCTACTAGTAGAAAAAGTACATTTGACTCTGTCAGTGAAAGTAGTAAAGGGATTTGAGAAAATAAGGCAAAGCACTGGATTTATGTGTTAAATCTTTAAATATTATAGACACATTTACTTAATTTCTAATACTATTGTTGCTTATAATTAAATAAGATGTTTTCCATGAACCACGCATTACAGCAAATATATTGTTTATACAGATCAAATTTTCATCAAAAGGGACGCCTGGGTGGCTCAGTTGGTTAAGCAGCTGCCTTTGGCTCAGGTCATGATCCCAGCGTCCTGGGATCGAATCCCGCATCGGGCTCCTTGCTCGGTCGGGAGCCTGCTTCTCCCTCTGCCTCTGCCTGCCATTCTGTCTGCCTGTGCTTGCTCTCTCGCCCACTCTCTCTGATAAATAAATAAAATCTTAAAATAAATAAATAAATTTTCATCAAAAAATTGTAAGTGTATTTTATTGTAGGATCATGATCAGCATTTTGCAGATGAGAAAAGTGAAATTTAGAAAAGTATGTCTCTTCAAATCCCTCATACAATATCTGGCCTAGATAGAAGGATATACTATCACAATTGAGGAAGATAATTGAGATTACTTAAAATGATAAACGTTACTGTATAGGGTTTTTTTTTTTGCTTTTTTTTTTTACTTTTACTTTTTTATTTTTTATAAACATATATTTTTATCCCCAGGGGTACAGGTCTGTGAATCACCAGGTTTACACACTTTACAGCACTCACCAAAGCACATACCCTCCCCATGTCCATAATCCCACCCCCTTCTCCCAAACCCCCTCCCCCCTGCAACCCTCAGTTTGCTCTGTGAGATTAAGAGTCACTTATGGTTTGTCTCCCTCACAATCCCATCTTGTTTCATTTATTCTTCTCCTACCCACTTAAGCCCCCATGTTGCATCACCACTTCCTCATATCAGGGAGATCACATGATAGTTGTCTTTCTCTGCTTAACTTATTTCACTAAGCATGATACGCTCTAGTTCCATCCATGTTGTCGCAAATGGCAAGATTTCATTTCTTTTGATGGCTGCATAGTATTCCATTGGGTGTATATATACCACATCTTCTTGATCCATTCATCTGTTGATGGACATCTAGGTTCTTTCCATAGTTTGGCTATTGTGGACATTGCTGCTATAAACATTCGGGTGCACATGCCCCTTTGGATCACTACATTTGTATCTTTAGGGTAAATACCCAATAGTGCAATTGCTGGGTCATAGGGCAGTTCTATTTTCAACATTTTGAGGAACCTCCATGCTGTTTTCCAGAGTGGCTGCACCAGCTTGCATTCCCACCAACAGTGTAGGAGGGTTCCCCTGTCTCCGCATCCTCGCCAGCATCTGTCATTTCCTGACTTGTTGATTTTAGCCATTCTGACTGGTGTGAGGTGATATCGCATTGTGGTTTTGATTTGTATTTCCCTGATGCCGAGTGATATGGAGCACTTTTTCATGTGTCTGTTGGCCATCTGGATGTCTTCTTTGCAGAAATGTCTGTTCATGTCCTCTGCCCATTTCTTGATTGGATTATTTGTTCTTTGGGTGTTGAGTTTGCTAAGTTCTTCATAGATTCTGGACACTAGTCCTTTATCTGATATGTCGTTTGCAAATATCTTCTCCCATTCTGTCAGTTGTCTTTTGATTTTGTTAACTGTTTTCTTTGCTGTGCAAAAGCTTTTGATCTTGATGAAATCCCAATAGTTCATTTTTGCCCTTGCTTCCCTTGCCTTTGGCGTTGTTCCTAGGAAGATGTTGCTGCGGCTGAGGTCGAAGAGGTTGCTGCCTGTGTTCTCCTCAAGGATTTTGATGGATTCCTTTCGCACATTGACGTCCTTCATCCATTTTGAGTCTATTTTTGTGTGTGGTGTAAGGAAATGGTCCAATTTCATTTTTCTGCATGTGGCTGTCCAATTTTCCCAGCACCATTTATTGAAGAGGCTGTCTTTTTTCCATTGGACATTCTTTCCTGCTTTGTCGAAGATTAGTTGACCATAGAGTTGAGCGTCTATTTCTGGGCTCTCTATTCTGTTCCATTGATCTGTGTGTCTGTTTTTGTGCCAGTACCATGCTGTCTTGATGATGACAGCTTTGTAATAGAGCTTGAAGTCCGGAATTGTGATGCCACCAACGTTGGCTTTCTTTTTCAATATCCCTTTGGCTATTCCCCTCACTGAAATGGACAGATCATCCAAGCAAAAGATCACCAAGGAAATAAAGGCCTTAAACGACACACTGGACCAGATGGACATCACAGATATATTCAGAACATTTCATCCCAAAGCAACAGAATACACATTCTTCTCTAGTGCACATGGGACATTCTCCAGAATAGATCACATCCTTAGTCCTAAATCAGGACTCAACCGGTATCAAAAGATTGAGATCATTCCCTGCATATTTTCAGACCACAATGCTCTAAAGCTAGAACTCAACCACAAAAGGAAGTTTGAAAAGAATCCAAACACATGGAGACTAAACAGCATCCTTCTAAAGAATGAATGGGTCAACCGGGACATTAAAGAAGAATTGAAAAAAATCATGGAAACAAATGATAATGAAAATACAACGGTTCAAAATCTGTGGGATACAACAAAAGCAGTCCTGAGAGGAAAATATATAGCGGTACAAGCCTTTCTCAAGAAACAAGAAAGGTCTCAGGTACACAACCTAACCCTACACCTAAAGGAGCTGGAGAAAGAACAAGAAAGAAACCCTAAGTCCAGCAGGAGAAGAGAAATCATAAAGATCAGAGCAGAAATCAATGAAATAGAAACCAAAAAAACAATAGAACAAATCAACGAAACTAGGAGCTGGTTCTTTGAAAGAATTAATAAAATTGATAAACCCCTGGCCCGACTTATCAAAAAGAAAAGAGAAAGGACCCAAATAAATAAAATCATGAATGAAAGAGGAGAGATCACAACTAACACCAAAGAAATACAAACTATTACAAGAACATACTATGAGCAACTCTACGCCAATAAATTTGACAATCTGGAAGAAATGGATGCATTCCTAGAAACATATATACTACCACAACTGAGCCAGGAAGAAATAGAAAGCCTGAACAGACCCATAACCAGTAAGGAGATTGAAACAGTCATTAAAAATCTCCAAACAAACAAAAGCCCAGGGCCAGACGGCTTCCCGGGGGAATTCTACCAAACATTTAAAGAAGAACTAATTCCTATTCTCCTGCCTGAAACTGTTCCAAAAAATAGAAATGGAAGGAAAACTTCCAAACTCATTTTATGAGGCAGCATCACCTTGATCCCAAAACCAGACAAGGATCCCACCAAAAAAGAGAGCTATAGACCAATATCCTTGATGAACACAGATGCGAAAATTCTCACCAAAATACTAGCCAATAGGATTCAACAGTACATTAAAAAGATTATTCACCATGACCAGGTGGGATTTATTCCAGGGCTGCAAGGTTGGTTCAACATCCGCAAATCAGTCAATGTGATACAACACATCAATAAAAGAAAGAACAAGAACCATATGATACTCTCCATAGATGCTGAAAAAGCATTTGACAAAGTACAGCATCCCTTCCTGATCAAAACTCTTCAAAGTGTAGGGATAGAGGGACATACCTCAATATCATCAAAGCCATCTATGAAAAACCCACCGCAAATATCATTCTCAATGGAGAAAAACTGAAAGCTTTTCCACTAAGGTCAGGAACACGGCAGGGATGTCCATTATCACCACTGCTATTCAACATAGTACTAGAGGTCCTAGCCTCAGCAATCAGACAACAAAAGGAAATTAAAGGCATCCAAATCGGCAAAGAAGAAGTCAAATTATCACTCTTCGCAGATGATATGATACTATATGTGGAAAACCCAAAAGACTCCACTCCAAAACTGCTAGAACTTATACAGGAATTCAGTAAAGGGTCAGGATATAAAATCAATGCACAGAAATCAGTTGCATTTCTCTACACCAACAGCAAGACAGAAGAAAGAGAAATTAAGGAGTCAATCCCATTTACAATTGCACCCAAAGCCATAAGATACCTAGGAATAAACCTAACCAAAGAGACACAGAATCTATACTCAGAAAACTATAAAGTACTCATGAAAGAAATTGAGGAAGACACAAAGAAATGGAAAAATCATCCATGCTCCTGGATTGGAAGAATAAATATTGTGAAAATGTCTATGCTACCTAAAGCAATCTACACATTTAATGCAATTCCTATCAAAGTACCATCCATCTTTTTCAAAGAAATGGAACAAATAATTCTAAAATTTATATGGAACCAGAAAAGACCTTGTATAGGGTTTTTTTTTAAAGTTTGCCACAGATTCAGATTCTTTTAAAATATATATCTATTTTGTGCAAAGAGAATGCACTGAGAAGTAAAAAGAAAGTGATATATCAGTGCTACCAACTAATGGCTATAATATCATCACCTTATTTATGAACAATGAAACAGTGTGCACTATTTAAATAAATTTAAATAAATTCCTATTTATTTTATATATTTATAAATTTAAATAAATTCCTATTTATTTATTATTAAAGAAACTCCTCTAACAAACAGTATGTTTTGAAGGTGGCTAGCAGGAAAGTGTTGTACTACATGGAAGTAATCAGAAAATATGATCTAAAATTCTGTTTTCAAGGGCGCCTGGGTGGCTCAGTGGGTTAAAATTGTGCTTTCAAGAAGCTATCACAGTAAGTACTGAGCATTAGCTATTATATGCTATGGATGAATAACCGAAATCTACATTTGAAACTAATGGTACACTATATGTTAACTAATTGAATTTTAAAAAGTTAATAAAAAAAACCCCACTATTTTATAAAACAATATTCCCAACAGGCTTTTTTGCTTTAAAATACTCACTTTGTAATGAGAGTCATTACTTTTGTCTAGCCAATTCTTACATCACTGTTTATCCCTTCCCTGCTTTATCCCTTCCCAGTATCAATAAAGGCTCACTTGGGTTACCTAGAAGCCATGAGAAAGCTTGTAATAGATCTGGCTGGTTTTCACCAGCAATTTGACCACCATGTGCACAGTGAAGTCTATTGATAAAGGCTTTATTGCAATAAACTGCAAATACATGGATGATTTTGAATTCTCTTTCTTGAGGTCTTGTTTCATGATAATAAATTTAGGGTGGCTTATTGGAATGGATGTTATTAACATATTTTCATAGTTCTAAGTACATGGAATTGTAAAATATATTAACGAATGTGGCATTACTGACAACTGTCCTCATTTTGAAATCAAATTACAGTGTACTAAGACGAGGAAACAAAGCAGATTTGGGATTATGAGTGAAATAATTTTAAAAAGTCTTAGGGGTATGATCAGACTATTGGGTAGGTAATTCAGTAGAAAAATGTCAACTGATTGAGATTCTGTGTTCCCTGATTTCAGAGAGAAGTTAAGATAAATAAGTAACACGAGGAGACTAGGAAGCCAAACATAAGTGATAATTTTGTGCCAGGGTGTGTATACATCTGTTTATCTTCTTGTTTTACCAGTAAGGTTGCTCCTAGAGGAGAGTTTAAATATGTGTTGGAGCTAATCTCTGTGGATTACACAAGAAACCACATCCTACAGCTCTCCCTGAAACACCCCTTATGATTTCAATGTAATTTAGTTTTTGCATTTTTAGAAATAACAACAAAATACTTTGAAAACTCATCTACTTTATTACCACCACAAGTGAGTCAGCTGACTCCACATTTTAACACAGTGACAGTCACAGAGGAATGGAGGAATGAGTAGAGTCATCAATCTATGTGCTTTTAAGAAGTATGACAGGGTAGCAGCTATTTCCAGGAACCAAAACATGGGTCAGCAGCTGTGCAGGAAAAGTGATGGAATAAATGACTCATTTCAGAGGAGTTCTATAACATATTAGATCTATAATGTATCTTCAGCACCCAATAACCCGCTTTGATCTAAAGATAAGGATTTACAGTTAAGGTCCCATTTGTGATTTGACTGGTAGGGTCTGAATCATGTTTACTATTGTTTTGACTATTACTTGAAACCTATAGTAGTACTTGGGATATGTGTTGTGTATTCTGTGAACATGTGCTATTTTTAGATTAGATAATTCCTGTCTCGAACCCCTGTTAATTTGTTTGTTTTTGTTTATTTGATAGTGGTTTCAGTAAATGGGTATATCTGAAAAATTGCAAAGCCACTATTAAAATAAGTTATTATTATATATAGCATGGAATTGCCCATTCCTCCTTTGAATCCGACAGAGCTTCACCATATCCTTAACAATTTGGGAAAAACACGCTATTATTTTTCTTTATAAAATTTCTCCTGTCAGGCTGTGATGGTGGTCATCAGCAGTAACTCCTCTGAAGGCTTTGTCAAAAGAGTTGAAAAAATTGGAAAGGTGTGAATGAAGCTGTTTGCTGAATATAAAGAAAAGAGCATTGAAGTACAATTCACACTCTTACTTCTCCTTCTATGCTTTCAGATGTTTGACATTTGAAAATTTTGCTTCTAGAAGAGATGCCCTATATAATTCTTACTTTAAGGAGCAAGTTGCTTTTATAATTTTTTTTTATTATTCTACCATTCAAGTATTTCCATTTAAATTAAATTCAATACCATTTAAAAAAAATCAAAAGTGCAGCCAGTATTCAAGTCTTGGGCTAAATAATTTTAGAAAGCTTTGTGTTATTGAACCTATGGGGTTTTCCTGTAGTTTTAACTCTTTCTTTCTGTGATTTTTCCCATTAGTCACGTAAGTGACTGCAATATAACAGACATTGAGGATAAAGAAGGACTGAATAAAACAATCCTTGGCCTCATGAAGTTGAGAATCTAGCAAGGGAGTCAAACAATTCAATCATTCAGAGACAATTTATTGAGTGCCTGGCCTAAGATGAGCACACAAAACCCCAGCCCAGAGGAATCATTTTAATGGGAGAGATAGATAATAGGTAAGCCAACTTTAAAAAGAAAAAAATCGTACTGGTTTTTCTTCAATAGTGATGCATATTTGAAATAAATAAGCACATTTTAAAAAGAGAAGTGATTGAGAAGAGGTTGTGTAACTGAGTGGTCCAAAAGGGCCTCCCTGAAAAAGTCTGTTTTGAACAGATTTCTGAATAATATCAGCTAGGAAGCTGCGTAAAAACCTCAGGGATGGGTGATTTTTCCAGTCAAAAAACTGTAAAGGCTCCAAAGTCACAACACAGCTGTAAGTTTCTCTAATAAAGTAGCTTCTGACAAAGAATGAGAAGAAATAACTAACCCAGGTTTGAAAGAAAAGGGACAGACTTTCTATGGAATTCATATTTAATTAAAGCTCTAAAGGACAAATATACAATAGAGCAAAATTCTGGAGACGCTGATATACCTAATGAAAGTTCATAAACAAGGTGTGGGTAGCAAAGAGTGTGTGGGAATGTTGGTAAGAACAGTGGGGAAGAGTCATCCCTGAACATGTTCTTAAATGAAGCAATTCTTGTGTTGTTTTAAAGGGTAAACTGGAGTTTGCCTAAGTGATTAGAGAAGGATGCCTCGGCTTATGGAAGTTCAAAGCCATAAAGATGTGATAAACTACTGCAGATATTTTCATGTATATTTGTTGTTGCTTCTAGTAATGGTGATCTAAAAACTGCTACTTTAGACAACTTAAAAATTCCGACAAAATAGCTTTTAAAGTTAAAAATATCAGAATGATTATAAAAATAAGTGAGGGATTACTGGGCCAAAATACGAAACACAATGAGAGTCTAGAGATATATGCCTGAAGCCATTTTAGCTATGAGAGCATTTGAAACTGCTAAAACACACTGAGCTGTGTTTTTAATAGACACTTGATACTAGAGAAACAAAATTCAAAATCCAGCAGCAATCAAATTTGAAAACTTTGGTACAACCCAAATTTAAGTTGAGATCCCCAAAGCACAAGGAGAAGCAGAAATAAGACTATAGCCTACCTTGCCTTCTGTGGAAACTGAGAAAGTCAATCACTGAATTTGGAATATGATTGTCTTGTAGAGTCACAGATATAAGAGAAAATCCAGCCAAGGGGGACCATACCATTATTATAGCTCTTAATTATCCCTACTCAATAAGAGTTTCAAATATAATGTCTTGAACATAGCAAAATGTAACAAAGCACACAAAGAAAAACCATTAACAAGATTTGATAGACAAAATGGGATTAAGTATGATGTTAAAATGATCAATAAAGATTGTAAAATGGCTTGATTACTCTGCTCAAAGAAATGAGAGGGGAAGCAAATTGAACAAAAAGCTGAAACTAAAAATGATATTGAGAAAGATTTTATAAATGAATTAAATGGATACTCTAGAACTTTAAAGATATGACAGCTAATTTAAGATACCACAGGGGTGCCTGGGTGGCTCACTTAATTAAACCTCCAATTCTTTTTCTTTTTTTTTTTAAGACCTTAATTTTATTTTATTTCTTTCATTTTGGCTCAGGTCATGATGTCAGGGTTGTGAAATAGAGCCCAGAGTTGGGCTCTGTGCTGAGCCTGGAGCCTGCTTAAGATTCTTTTCCCTTCTTTTTCTATCCCTCCCTGCACTCTCACTTGCTCACTCTCTCTTGCTTGTAAATAAATAGATAGATAGATAGATAGATAGATAATAGACAAAGCAAAATAAAAGCAGATTATGAAAATAAATATAAAGATTTTGAAATGAAAACAAGTTCAAAATAAAATAGAGAAGACCTACACAGCTAAAAGTTCATTCAGAAAATCTACTATTAAAGAAGTCAGTATGACACAATGTTAAGATATCAAAAGATTTGAGCATGTACTTTACAGAAAGGGTAATCCAAATGGCCACTCATATACAAAAACTGTTTATCTTTATTATGAATCTGGAATTAAATTAAATTAAATTAAATTAAAAATAAATTAAAACCTAGAATGACATACTATTACACACTTACCATATTGGGCAACAGTGAAAATCTCTTGCAAGAATGTGAAGGAATGACAGTGCACATAATAAAAACATATGAGGTAAGTTGGACAATATTTAGAAAACTTAAAAATTAAAAAAAAAATTTGGTCCATTCCTAGAAATACAACATGGAACTAAATGAATATTTTCACCAGGATATGCAAACAGATGATTATAGTTATTTCATTCATAACGGCAGATCAGTAGTGGTATATTTACACAATGTTACATTAAATAAGAGAGAATATTAACAAACTGGGAGGATAGGCAGGGTTGTTATCATAAACAGATCTTCTATGGTGCTAATTATGTTCTATTTCTCAAAATCTTTAAGTTGAAAACGTTTTCAAATTTATATCTAGATAGATAGATAGATAGGTAGATGATAGATAGACAGATATCCCAGAAGCTGCAATGCTAGGCTAAGACCAGGCTTTAAAGGGCTTTTCTATGCTCTACTAAATACTTTAAACCATTCATTATATCATAGCTCAGTGTTCAAATCTCCATTTGTTTCCTCAGTTTCCTAATATTTATCTTAAGGTGACCTGATCCAGACTTTTGATCACCTTTGTCTAAATATTTCTATTTTAACAAAGTCCTTTTGAACACTCAGAGACTAAAACTTAGAAAAATACTCTGATTGTTATCTCACTAGAGTGGAAAATATATAGTTACCCATTAACTAATGATATCCATGTCTACATTAGATCCATGACATTTTTAATTCTTGGGAGCTTTTGGTTAAATGAATTTTTTAAGCTTCCTTTAAATGAAGCTTTAAGCCATCACCACATGAATAAAATTAAAGAACTAAATGAAAACAAGCCAAGTATTTACAGAGTAATAGAATGTGCAGTGGAAAGAGTACAATTCTGAAATCATAAAGCCTAAATTAGTGTGATGCATCTTTACTAGCCATGTAATCATAAACCAGTTATCTAAATGTGTTAGCCTCAGTTTTTTCACCCATGAAATGGTGATGATAATACTTATTATGCAGAGTTGTTGTGTGGATGTAATGAAGCATGGAGCCTGAGAGTCTCATATTCCATGCTAAAATGATAGCTATTTTTATACTTATAATAATTCTAATAATAGTAATTAAATTGTTCACAATGATAATATTCATTTATATTGAGGCATTGTATTGACTATTCATAGACACATTTACCAAAATAAATTTCATTTTACTTTACCCCCTCTGAGGATATATATTCCCTAATTCAATATGAATCTCATTATGAATAATAATTATCATAATAAATATGCTGATTTTTCTTCTTTTTAGGGAAGTATCCTTTACTGTTGAACACAAAGAAACTTAAGCAAGTCTGTCTTATTCAAGATTTGCATGCTGCTTTCTTATGAAACTAGATTATAGAGTTGTATGAAATAAATTCATGCAGTTAAGACATTTATGTTTGGAAAAATGGGTGGTCAGTTGAGTATTTCAAAAGAAGATTTTAAATTTAAACCTTAAAACTGAGCTCTTTCAGCCTTATTTATAGACCATCCTTCATGCTTCCTAAGTACTCCTTCATTGTAAACTAAGTAATAGTTTTTGTCACAGTGTATATAACTAAAATGGATTTTATATTCTATTATTTCAGAGTTAGTTGCAGTTTCTACTTCCTTACTTCGTTTTTTGAAAAATAGATTAATTCTACAAAAAGTTTTTTCCAGCTTTATTGAAAAATAATCGACATATTATAATTTGTAAATATAAGAAATGATTATAACATTGCAAACTTTTAACATTGTGTAAATTTTGTACAATTTGATAAATGGGCATACATCTGTATTGCAATATAATCTACACAAAAATGTTAATACATCTACTATCTCATATAGTTGCCACTGTTTTTTATGCATGTATGGTAAGGAATTTTAAGATTTACTCTCTTAGCAACTTTTATGTATATAGTACAGTAGAGATAAACTTCAGAGGTCTTGTGGGTTTTGTTCCAGACCGCCTCAGTAAAGTGATTATCTCAATAAACTAAGTCAAATTATGATTATTATTTTTGGTTTCCCAGTGCAAATAAAAAATTATGTTTCCCAGTGCATATAAAAAATAAACACTATACTGTACTGTTCAAAAGCATTATGTCTTTAAGGAAAAACAATGTATATACCTTAAGTAAACTAGTTCTGAGTTTTCAGTGGGTCATAGTTACTGATCACTGATCACCATAACAAATACAATAATAATGAAAAAACTTGAAATATTGCAAGAATTACCAACATGTGACAGAGAGACACAAAATGAACAAATGTTGTTAGAAAAATGGTGGCAGCAGACCTATTTTATACAAGATTGCTATAAACTTTCAACTTGTGAGAATGTGATATATGCAAAGTTTAATAAAGGGAAGCACAATAAAAATGTATGTATATATTATTAACTATGATCATCCTGTAGTACATTAGATCCCCAGAACTTTTTCATATTATAGTTGCAAGTTTGTACCCTTTGACCACCTTATTCCACCCCAGGTTCACCTCTTGTCAACTCAACTCTAAGTTTCCATTAGTTTGCTTTTTCTTCAGATTCTGTATGTAAGGGATATCATAATACATAAATTAAAAAAAAATATATAAAATCTTTGAAATATTTCACTTAGTATAATACCTTCAAGATCCATCCATGCTGTTGTAAATGGCAGTATTTCTTAATTTTTCATGGTTAAGTAGTATTCCATAGTATATATTTACCATACTTATTTTATTCATTCATCCATTAATGGATACTGAAGTTATTTCCATCTCTTGCTTAGAGTTAATAATTTTATAATGAACATAAGAGTGCAGATATGTCTTCGAATAGTGACTTTGTTTCCTTTAGATATATACCTAGAGGTGGGATTACTGAATCATATGGTAATTTTACTTTTAATAATATGAATAATCTCCATACTGTTTTCCATACAAATTTATATCCCTATCACAGTGCAAAGGTTCCCCATTTTCCCCAATATTTACCAAAATTTGTTAGTTTTAATTTTTTGGTAGTATATATTCTAATAGGTAGTCATATCTTGTTGTGTTTTTCAGAGGTAAACAACAACAACAACATAATGACTTTGCCCTGAGTTTTTACGTTGAGCACTTTTTAATGCTCCTGTTGGTCATTTATATAACTTTTTTGAAAAAAAAAGTCTATTGAGATCCTTTTGCTATTTTTTAAATTATATATATTTTTCTATTTGTATCTGTTGGTTATTAACCTCTTTTCAGATATAAGATTTGTAAGTATTTTCTTCCATTCTGTGGATTGTGTTTTCATTCCCTTTTTTTTTTTGGCAATGCAGGAACTTTAGTTTGATGTAATACCATTTATTTATTTTTGCTTCTTTTGCTTGTGTTTTTGGCCTGGTATCCAAAAAACTATTGGCAAGACCAATGTCAAGGAGAATTTTTCCTTCCTATGTTTTCCTTTAGGAAATTTAGCTTCATGCATCACATTTAAGTCTTTAATCTATTTCAAGTTAAGATTTATGAGTGATATAAGGTTCCAGTTTCATGCTGGTTTATGTGACTATTCAGTTTTAAATATCATTTATTGAACAGACTATTTTTACACATTATATATGTTGGCCCCTGTCAAATATTAGGTGACTGTATGAAAGGATTTATTTCTGGACTCTCAATTCTGTTCTACTTGTTTATTGGTCTATTTTTATGCCAGTATACTTTATTGTTTTGGGCAAGAGGGCTTTGTAGTATAGTTTCAAATCACGAAGTGTAATTTCGCTTCTTCATTATTTCTCAAAACTGCTTTAATTATTAGTTGTCTTTTATGGTCTCCTATAAATTTTAGGATTCTTTACTTACTTCTGTAAAAAAAAAAATTGGATTTTTTTAAAAGATTATTTATTTATTTATTTGACAGAGAGAGATGACAAGCAGGCAGAGAGGCAGGCAGAGAGAGAAGAGGTAGCAGCTTCCTGCTGAGCTGAGAGCCTGATGCAGGGCTCGATCCCAGGACCCTGGGATCATGACCTGAGCTGAAGGCAGTGGCTTAACCCACTGAGCCACCCAGGCGCCCCTAACATTGGATTTTTGATAGGAATTGAATTTACAGATGGTTTTCGGTAGTATGGACATTTTAACAATGTTAATTCTTACCATTCATAAATGAGCTACCTTTCCATTTATGTCTCCTTCAATTTCTTTATCAATGTCATAGTTTATGGGGTACAGATCTTTCATCTTCTTTAACTAATACTTTTCCTAAGTATTTTATTATTTTTGATGCTATTGTGAATTAGATTGTTCTCTTTATTTTTTCAGATAGTTCATCATCAGAGTGTTAAAATGCTCCTGTCTTGTGCTTACTTTGGCAGCACATATACTAAAATTGGAATGATGCAGAGAAGATTAGCGTGATCACTGAGCAAGGATGACATGAAAAACTATTTAAAAAAAACGAAACAAAACAAAATTCTTGTCTTTTATATATTGATCTTGTATTTGGCAGCTTTATTACATTTGTTTATTCAAAATTTTTTGTGAAGTTTTTAGGATTTTTTTACTTGTAAGTTCATGTTATCCAAAAAAAGAAAATTTTACTTCTTCCTTTTTTTTTTTTTTTTTTTTTGGAGTCTTTTATTTCTTTGTGATCCTTGTTTCTCTGGCTAGGACATCCAGTACTATGACAAATGAGAGTAGTGAAAGTGGACACACTTGTCTTTTTTCTGATCTTTAAGGGGAAAACTTTCAAACTTTTTTGATTGAATATGAGATTAGCTCTGGGCTTGCAATATGTGTTTTTTCTTTAATGGATTTTTTAAATTATTTTTTAAAATTTTTTATAAACATATAATATGTTTTTATCCCTAGGGGTACAGGTCTGTGAATCACCAGGTTTACACATTTCACAGCACTCACCATTACTCACCATAGCACCTGCCCTCCCCAATGTCCATACCCCCACCATCCTCTCCCAACACACCTCCCCCCAGCAACCCTCAGTCTGTTTTGTGAGATTCAGTCTTTTATGGTTTGTCTCCGTCCCAATCCCATCTTCTTTTATTTTTCTTTTCGTATGCCCGAAACCGCCTATGTTGCATCTCCACTTCATCGTATCAGGGAGATCATATGATAGTTGTCTTTCTCAGATTGATTTATTTCGCCAAGCATAATACCCTCTAGTTCCATCCATGTCATCACAAATAGCAGGATTTCATTTCTTTTGATGGCTGCACAGTATCCCATTGTACATATATACCACATCTTATTTATTGATTGATCTGTTGAAGGACATTTAGGTTCTTTCCATAGTTTAACTATTGTGGACATTGCTGCTATAAACATTTGGGTGCATGTGCCCCTTCAGAATGCCACGTTTGTATCTTTAGGGTATATATCCAGTACTACAATCACTGGGTCATAGGGTAGTTCTATTTTCAGCTTTTTAAGGCACCTCCACGCTGTTTTCCAGAGTGGTTGCACCAGCTTGCAACCACTGATTTATTTCGCCAAGCATAATACCCTCTAGTTCCATCCATGTCATCACAAATAGCAGGATTTCATTTCTTTTCATGGCTGCACAGTATCCCATTGTACATATATACCACATCTTATTTATTGATTGATCTTTTGAAGGACATTTAGGTTCTTTCCATAGTTTAACTATTGTGGACATTGCTGCTATAAACATTTGGGTGCATGTGCCCCTTCAGAATGCCACGTTTGTATCTTTAGGGTATATATCCAGTACTACAATCACTGGGTCATAGGGTAGTTCTATTTTCAGCTTTTTAAGGCACCTCCACGCTGTTTTCCAGAGTGGTTGCACCAGCTTGCATTCCCACGTACAGTGGGAGGAGGGTTGCCCTTTCTCCACATCCTCGCTAGCATCTGTCATTGACTGACTTGTTCATTTTAGCCATTCTGAAAGGTGTGAGGTGGTATCTCATTCTGGTTTTGATTTGTATTTCCCTGATGCCGAGTGATGTGGAGCATTTTTTCATGTGTCTGTTGGCCATTTGGATGTATTCTTTGCAGAAATGTCTGTTAATGTCCTCTGCCCATTTTTCATTCGATTATTTGTTCTTAGGGTGTTGAGTTTGATAAGCTCTTTATAGATTTTGGATAGATACTGGCCCTTTATCTGGTATGTCATTTGCAAATATCTTCTCCCAGATAACTTCTGACAGTCATCTTTTGGCTTTGTTAACTGTTTCCTTTGCTGTGCAAAAGCTTTTTGATCTGATGAAATCCCAGTAGTTCATTCTTGCCCTTGCTTCCCTTGCCTTTGGCGATGTTCCTAGGAAGAAGTTGCTGCTGCTGAGGTCAAAGAGGTTGCTACCTGTTCTCTCCTCAAGGATTTTGATGGATTCCTTTCTCACATTATGCTTCTTTATCCATTTCCAGCCTATTTTCATGTGTGGTGTAAGGAAATGGTCCAATTTCATTTTTCTGCATGTGGCTGTTCAATTTTCCCAACACCATTTGTTGAAGAGGCTGTCTTTTTTCCATAGGACATTCCTTCCTGCTTTGTTGAAGATTAGTTGACCATAGAGTTGAGGGTGTATTTCTGGGCTCTCTATTCTGTTCCATTGATCTATGTCTGTTTTGGGGACAGTTCCCTACTATCTTGATGATGACAACTTTGTAATAGAGCTTGAAGTCTGGAATTGTGATGCCAACAACTTTGGCTTTCTTTTTCAATATTCCTCTGGCTATTCGAGGTATTTTCTGGTTCCATATATATTTTAGGATGATTTGTCCCATTTCTTTGAAAAAAAATGGATGGGATTTTGATAGGGATTGCATTAAATGTGTAGATTGCTTTAAGTAGCATAGACATTTGTATGAAGAACAATATTTGTTCTTCCAATACAGGAGCATGGAACATTTTTCCATTTCTTTGTGTCTTCTTCAATTTCTTTCATGAGTACTTTAGAGTTTTCTGAGTATAGATTCTTTGTTAGGTTTATTTCTAGGTATCTTAGGGTTTTGGGTGCAATTGTAAATGGGATTCACTCCTTAATTTCTATTTCTTCAGTCTTGTTGGTATAAAAAAATTGCAACCAATTTCTGTTCATTGATTTATATCCTGACACTTTACAGAATTTCTATACAAGTTATAGCAGATTTGGAGTGGAGTCCTTTAAGTTTTCCACATACAGTATCATATCATCTGCAAACAGGGATAGTTTGACTTCTCTTCTGCCAATTTGGCAACATTTGGATGCCTTTAATTTCTTTTTGTTGTCTGATTGCTGAGGCTAGGACTTCTAGTACGATGTTGAATAGCAGTGGTGATAACGGACATCCCTGCCGTGTTCCTGACCTCAGCGGAAAAGTATTCAGTTTTTCTCCATTGAGAATGATATTTGCAGTGGGTTTTTCATAGATGGCTTTGATAATATTGATAATATGTGCCCTCTATCCCTACACTTTGAAGAGTTGTTTTTTAAAGATTTTATTTATTTATTTGACAGAGAGAGAGATCACAAATAGGCAGAGAGACAGACAGAGAGAGAGATGAGGAGAAGCAGGCTCCCTGCTGCGCAGAAAGCCCAATGCAGGACTCGATCCCAGGCCCCTGGGATCATGACCTGAGCCGAAGGTAGAGGCTTAACCCACTGAGCCCCCCAGGCGACCCCACTTTGAAGAGTTTTAATCAGGAAGGGATACTGCACTTTGCCAAATGCTTTTTCAGCATCTATGGGGAGTATCATATGGTTCTTGTTCTTTCTTTTATTGATGTGTTGTATCACACTGATTGATTTGCAGATGTTGAACCAACCTTGTAGCCCTGGAATAAATCCCAGTTGGTCGTGGTGAATAATCCTTTTAATGTACTGTTGAATCTTATTGGCTAGTATTTTGGTGAGAATTTTCGCATCTGTGTTCATCAAGGATATTGGTCTGTAGTTCTCTTTTTTGATGAGATCCTTGTCTGGTTTTGGGATCAAGGTGATGCTGGCCTCAGAAAAAAAAAAGAGTTTGGGAGTTTTCCTTCCATTTCTATTTTTTTTGGAACAGTATCATGAGAATAGGAATTAATTCTTCTTTAAATGTTTGGTAGAATTCCCCTGGGAAGCCATCTGGCCTGGGTCTTTTGTTTGGAGATTTTTGATGACTGTTTCAATCTCCGTACTGTTTATGGATCTGTTCAGGTTTTCTATTTCTTCCTGGCTCAGTTGTGGCAGTTTATATGTCTCTAGGAATGTATCCATTTCTTCCAGAATGTTGAATTTGTTGGCGTAGAGTTGCTCATAGTATGTTCCTATAATTGTTTGTATTTCTTTGGTGTTGGTTGTGATCTCTCCTCTTTCATTCATGATTTTATTTATTTGGGTTCTTTCACTTTTCTTTTTGATAAGTCTGGAAAGGGGTTTATCAATCTTATTAATTCTTTCAAAGAACCAGCTCCTAGTTTTGTTGATTGGTTCTATTGTTTTTTTGTTGTTGTTGTTGGTTTTTTGTGGTTTTTGTTTGTTTGTTTCTATTTCATTGATTTCTGCTCTGATCTTTATTATTCCTCTTCTCCTGCTGGGTTTAGGCTTTCCTTGTTGTTCTTTCTCCAAATCCTTTAGGTGTAGGTTTATGTTGTGTATTTGAGATCTGAGAAAGAAGCGTGGTTGCACACGTCTGTCACTGCACTCCCCAGGAGCAAGTCTGGGGAAGGCGCAGCACGCCGCCCCCAGAGACGAGAAGGAGCTGTTGGCCTTTTGGTCGGGAAAAGGACGGGAAGCAGGGTAGCCTGCCATGGCAGGAAGAGCAGGCCGGTGGCAAGACAAGTGTCACCTGCCCTCTGTGCGGAGAGACAAAGCCTGGTTCCTAAGGAGACGTGAGGGGACGACTAGGGCAGGGACGCGTGCTCCACTCTGAGGAAGGAGTCTGGGCAGAAGGCAGGCCTGTCATGTGCCTCTGGTCCCAAGGGGACAGCATCTCCTTGACCACCTGTCCATAGGGCAGACTTGGGCTAGCTACTAGGCGCCATACCCGGAACTCACAGAAACAGCTCCCTCGAGAAACGGGCAGTCAGATGCCATCTTCCTCCAACATGTGACAGCGTTTTCAGTGGCAGGGGGTTTGCCGGGGAAGGAGTGGGGATAATCCCCCAAAGCTCCCCATTCCAGTGATCGGGCGGTGTTCAGGAATCCTGTTGCCTCTCCCCTCCTGTGGGGAAGGCACTGGCCTTGTCCGCAAATCCGCCTGAGGTGCAGTGCCAAAGGCCAAGCATTGCCTACACAGGGAGATGGTAGTGTGCATAGAGTGCCATCTTAGGCCACGCACGCTGTGGCAGGGTTGTGTCTGTGTCTGATTAGTTCACCCTGGCAGGGTGAACCGAGGGCTCCAACATGGAGCCCGGGAAAGCAAGGCACAAGAGACACCAGCTCTCCCGCGACTCTTCTTACCTGATGCGACAGAGCAAACACCCAAAGCCTTTCTGAGGAAGAAGCAGCGAAGTTCGGTTCGTGCCAAGCTGAAAAACTCTGTGAAAGCATAGCGGTCGCTGGGAAATCAGAGTCGGTTCTGTGGGCTGCTGTTGCTGCTTGCCTTTGCCTAGTTTTCACAGCACGATGGGAGAAACCAGCATGGAGCATAAGCCTCTTTGCCCTGGCATACCCTCTGGGAGAGCACAGCATTCTTTGGGAAATCAGAGTCCGGTCTGAGGGATGCTCCTGTTTTCCTGAGCTGGTCTCCTCAGCACGGTGTGATAAACCCGCATGGACCAAAATCCTCTATGCCTGGGCATCCCCTCTGCCTGAGAGATAAGCGCAGTTGCGCCTGTGGAAAGAGCCTTAAGGAAAGGGACACGTTCGTCACTGAGGTCGCCAGGAGCATGTCTGTGGAATGTACAGCACGCTGCCCGGGGAGAAGAGCAGGAGCCATTGGCCTTCTGGTCTGGAAACGGTTGCGAAGCAAGAGAGCCAGCCCTGGCAGGCACAGCTGCCCGTGGAAATACAAGTGTCACCCGCCCCCAGTGCAGAGAGACAGAAGCCTGGCTGCTAAGGAGACAGGAGGGGATGAGTAGGGCAGGGCGCTCACTCCACTCTTAGGAAGGAGTCTGGGCAGAAATCATGCCTGTCCTGAGCTTCTGGGCCCAAGGACACAGCAGCTCCTTGGCCACCTGTCCTTGGGGCAGACATGAGCTAGCCACCAGGCGCCTACGCTGAACTCGCAGATACAGCTCCCTGAAATAACGGGGAGTCAGATGCCGTCTTCCTCCAGGAGGTGGAAGCTTGGATGAGGAACGGGGTTTAAGGGGAAGGAGTGGGCACAGTCCCCCAAAGTTCCCTAATCTGTGCACAGGCCGTGTGCAGGGATCCTGTCGCCTCCTCTCTCCTGTGGTTTAGGCACTGGCCTAGGGCCTGAGTCTGCCTGAAAGCCGGAGAAAAACAAATCCTAATCTACTCCAGGAGATGGTAATAGGCATAGAGTGCCATCCTAGGCCAAGCACGCTGATGCAGGGTTGTGACTGCTTAGTTCGGTATAGCAAGGTGAATCCCTGGCGTAAACTCGGAGCCCGCAAAAACAAGTCCCAAGAGGCACCAGAACTCCCTCGGCTCTTCTTCCCTGCCGCTTAGAGTGAACACCCAAAGCCTTTCTGAGGAAGCAGCAGCGAAGTGCTGTTCGGGCCAAGCTGAAAAGCTCTGCGAAAGCATAGCAATCGCTGGAAAATCAGAGTCCGTTCTGAGGGCTGCTAGTATTCACAGCATGATTGGAGAAAGCCGCATAGAGCGAAAGCCTCTTTGCCCTGGCATCAGCTCTGGGAAAGCACAGCATTCTTTGGGAAATCAGAGTCCGGTCTGAGGGATGCTCCTGTTTGAGCTAGTCTCCTCAGCACGGTATAATAAACCCGCATGGGGCGAAATCCTCTATGCCTGGGGATTCCCTCTGCCTGAGAGAGAATTTCGGTTGCGCCTGTGGAAAGAGCCTTAAGGAAAGGGACACGTTTTTCACTGAGGTCCCCAGGAGCATGTCTGTGGAAGGTGCAGCACGCTGCCCGGGGAGAAGAGCAGGAGCCGTTGGCCTTCTGGTCTGGATATGGTTGCGAAGCAGGAGAGCCGGCCCTGGCAGGCACAGCAGCCAGTAGAAATACAAGTGTCACCCGCTCCCAAAGCAGAGAGAGAGAAGCCTGGCTGCTAAGGAGACAGGAGGGGATGAGTAGGGCAGGGCGCGTGCTCCACTCTTAGGAAGGAGTCTGGGCAGGAAGCATGCCTGTCCTGAGCCTCTCTGCCCAAGGAGACAGCCACTCCTTGGCCACCTGTCCCTGGGCCAGACATGCGCTAGCCACCAGACGCCTACGCTGAACTCGCCGAAACAGCTCCCTGAAATAACGGAGAGTCAGATGCCGTCTTCCTCCAGGATGTTGAAGCTTGGATGAGGCACTGCGTTTAAGGGGAAAAAGTGCGCACAGTCCCCCAAAGCTCCCTTATCTGTGCACGGGCCCTGTGCAGGGATCCTGTCGCCTCCTCTCTCCTGTGGTGAAGGCACTGGTCTAGAGCCCGAGTCTGCCTGAGAGCCGGAGCAAAAGGCAAAGCCTAAGCTACCCCAGGAAATGGTAAAAGGCATAGAGTGCCATGCTAGGCCAAGCACGCTGCTGCAGGGTTGTGACTGTGTCTGCTAGCTCGGCATAGCAAGGTGAATCCCGGGTGTAAACTCAGAGCCTTGTAAAGCAAGTCCCAAGAGGCACCAGCTCTCCCGCGGCTCTTCTTCCCTGCCGCGCAGAGTGAACACCCAAAGCCTTTCTGAGAGCAGCAGCGAAGTGCTGTTCACTCCAAGCCAAAGACTCTGCGAAAGCACAGCATTCACTGAGAAATGTTCTGCGGGCTGCTGCTGCTTGCCTGAGCCGTCTCGTGGTGCGAGAAACCCGTATACAGCGAAAGACGCTTTGCCTTGGCATCACCCCTCGGAAAGCCCAGCGTTTCTTGGGAAATCAGAGTTTGGTTTGGCGATGCTGCTGCTGCTTGTCTGAGCTAGTCTCTCCAGGTTGGTGGAAGATACCCACATCGAGCGAAATCCTCTTTGCCCTAACATCCCCTTTGCCTGAGAGAGAAGCCAAGTGGGAGGAAGGCGCAGCACACCGCCCCCGGAGAAGAGAAGGAGCCGTTGGCCTTGGGGTCGGGAAATGCTCAGAAAGCAGGATAGCAGGCCGTGGCACGAACAGCAGGACGGTGCAAGACAAGTGTAACCCGCTACCTGTGCGGAGAGATGAAGCCTGGCTGCTAAAAAAACATGAGGGTACTAGTAGGGCAGAGGCGCGTGCTCCACTCTGAAAAAGGAGTCTGGGCAGAAGTCAAGATTGTCCTGTGCCACTGGTCCCAAGTGGACAGCACCTCATGACCACCTGTCCCAAGGGCAGACTGGGCTTGCCACCCGGTGTCATACCCGGAACTCGCAGAAAAAACCCCATGGAGAAACGGGCAGTCAGATGCCGCCTTCCACCAGATGTGGCAGCGATGTGGGTGGCAGGGGGTGTGCCAGGGAAAGAGTGGAGACAGTCCCCCACAGTTCCCCATCCCAGTGAACGGGCCGTGTGCCGAGATCCTGTCGCCTCCTCTCTCTTGTGGTGAAGGCATGGCCTAGACCACGAGTCTGCCTGAGCGCCAGAGCAATAGGCAAAGCCTTACCTACCCCAGGAGATGGTAATAGGCATAGAGTGCCATGCTAGGACACGCACGCTGCTGCAGGGTTGTGACTGTGACTGATTAGTACGGCATAGCAATGTGAACGCCGGGCGTGAACTTGGAGCCCGGGAAAGCAAGTCCCGAGAGGCACCAGCTCTCCCGCGGCTCTTCTTCCCTGCAGCGACAGAGCAAACACCCTGCAGTAGCGTGCGTAGCCTAGGATGGCACTCTATGCACACGACCATCTCCCAGTGTAGGCAACGCTTGGCCTTTTACTCTGGCGCTCAGGCGGAAGAGCGGACTAGGCCAGTGCTTTCCCCACAGGAAAGGAGAGGTGACAGAATCCGTACACACCGCCCGTGCACTGAATAGGGAGCTTTGGGTGACTGTCCCCACTCCTTCCCCTTAATTCCGTGCTTCCTCCAAGCTTCCACATTCTGGAGGAAGACGGCATATGACTCCCCGTTATTTCAGGGAGCTGTTTCTGCGAGTTCAGCCTAGGCGCCTGGTGGCTAGTGCATGTCTGCTCCAGGGACAGGTGGCCAAGGAGTTGCTGTGTCCTTGGGCCCAGAGGCTCAGGACAGGCATGCTTTCTGCCCAGACTCCTTCCTAAGAGTGGAGCGATCGCCCTGCCCTACTCATCCCCTCCTGTCTCCTTTGCAGCCAGGCTTCCAACTCTCCGCACAGGGAGCGGGTGACACTTGTCTTGCCACGGGCCAGCTGTTCCTGCCACGGCAGGCTATTCTGCTTCCCGAGCATTTCCCGACCCCAAGGCCAACGGCTCCTCCTCTTCTCCTGGGGTGGCATGATGCGCCTTCCCCACACTTGGCTCCTCTCTCAGGCAAAGGGGATGCTAGGGCAAAGAGTATTTCGCACCATGCAGGTTTCTTCCACCGAGCTGCGGAGACTAGCTCAGACAAGCAGCAGCAGCATCGCCAAACCCAACTCTGATTTCCCAAGGAACGCTGTGCTTTCCCATGGGAGATGCCCAGGCAAAGCGGCTTTCGCTGTATACGGGTTTCCTCAATGCGAGACTGGAGCTGCTGTCTCCTTGGGCCCTGAGGTTCAGGACAGGCATGCTTTCTGCCCAGACTCCTTCCTAAGAGTGGAGCAAGCGCCCTCTCTTACTCATCCCCTCCTGTCTCCTTAGCACACAGGCTTCTGACTCTCTGCACTGCGAGCGGGTGATACTTGTATTGCCGGCTCTCCTGCTTCGCAACCATTTCCGGACCAGAAGGACAATGGTTCCTGCTCTTCTCCCTGGGCAGCGTGCTGCAACTTTCACAGATATGCTCCTGGGGAGCGCAGTGAAAAACGTGTCCCTTTCCTTAAGCCTCTTTCCATAGGCTCAACCGCGCTTTTCTCTCAGGCAGAGGGGATGCCCGGGATAGAGGATTTCGCTCCATGCGGGTTTATCACACAGTTCTGCGGAGACCAGCTCAGGCAACTGAACCATCCCTCAGACGGAACTCTGATTTCCCAAAGAATGCTGTGCTTTCCCAGAGCGGATGCCAGGGCAAAGAGGCTTTTGCTCTATGCGGCTTTCCCACATCGTGCTGCGAATACTAGGCAGGGGCAAGCAGCAACAGCAGCCCACAGAACCCACTCTGATTTCCTAGCGACTGCTATGCTGAGAGGTTTCATGAACCGCACTTTGCTGCTGCTTCCTCAGAAAGGCTTTGGGTGTACAATCTGCTTGGCAGGGAAGAAAAGCCGCGGGAGAGCTGGTGCCTCTTGGGACTTGCATTCCCGGGCTCCGAGTTTACGCCCGGGATTCACCTTGCTATACCGAACTAAGCAGACACAGTCACAATCCTGCAGCATCTTGCTTGGCCTAGCATGGCACTCTATGCCTATTACCATATCCTGGGGTAGGTAAGGCTTTGCCTTTTGTTCCGTCTATCAGGCAGACACGGGATCTAGGTCAGTGCCTGCACGACAGGAGAGATGAGGCGACAAGATCCCTGCACAGGGCCCGTGCACAGATTAGGGAGCTTTGGGGGACTGTGCCCAATCCTTCCCCTTAAACCCCGTTCCTCGTACAAGCTTCCACATCCTGGAGGAAGACGGCATCTGACTCCCCATTATTTCAGGGAGCTGTTTCTGCGAGTTCAGCATTGGCGTCTGTTGGCTAGTGCATGTCTGCCCCAAGGGCTGGTGGCCAAGGAGCTGCTGTCTCCTTGGGCCCAGAGGCTCAAGAAAGGCATGCTTTCTGCCAAGACTCTTTCCTAAAAGGTAAGAATGCGCCCTGCCCTACTAATCCCCTTCTGTCTCCTTTTCAGCCAAGCTTCTGTCTCTCTGCACTGGGAGCGGGTGACACTTGTATTTCCACTGGCCGCTATGCCTGCCAGGGCCGGCTCTCCTGCTTCGTAACCGTTTCCAGACCAGAAGGCCAACGGCTCCTGCTCTTCTCCCCGGGCAGCGTGATGCACATTCCACAGACATGCACCTCGGGACCGCAGTGAAAAACATGTTCCTTACCTTAAGGCTCTTTCCACAGGCGCAACTGCGCTTCTCTCTCAGGCAGAGGGGATGGCCAGGCATAGAGGATTTCGCTCTATGCGGGTTTATTACACCGTGCTGAGGAGACCAGCTCAGGTAAACAGGAGCATCCTCAGACCGAACTGTGATTTCCAAAGAATGCTGGGCTTTCCCAGAGGAGATGCCCGGCCAAAGGGGCTTTCGCTCTATGCGGGATTCTCCCATCGTGCTGCAAATACTTGGCTACGGTAAGCAGCAATAGCAGCCCTCAGAAGAAAGCCTAAATCCAGCAGGAGAAGAGGAATAATAAAGATCAGAGCAGAAATCAATAAAATAGAAACAAACAAACAACAACCACAAAAAACCACCACCAACAACAAAAAAACAATAGAGCAAATCAACAAAACTAGGAGCTGGTTTTTTTTAAAGAATTAATAAGATTAATAAACCCCTTTCCAGACTTATCAAAAAGAAAAGAGAAAAAACCCAAATAAATAAGATGAGAAGGGCAGGGCAGGCGACCTCCACTCTTAGGAAGGAGTCTGGCCAGAAAGCATGCCTGTCCTGAACCTCTGGGCCCAAGGAGACAGCAACTCCTTGGCCACCTGTGCCTGGGGCAGACATGCACTAGCCACCACCTCCTAAGCTGAACTCGCAGAAAAAGCTCCCTGAAATAACGGGGAGTCAGATGCCGTCTACCTCCAGGATGTGAAAGTTTGGATGAGGCATGGCGTTTAAGGGGAAGGAGTGGGCAAAGGCCCAAAGAGCTCCCTTATCTGTGCATGGGCCCTGTGCAGGGATCCTGTCGCCTCCACTCTCTTGTGGTGAAGGCACAGGCCTGGAGACCGTTGTATGCCGGAGAGCCGGAGCAAAAGGCAAAGCCTAACCTACCCGAGGAGAAGGTAATAGGCATAGAGTGCCATGCTAAGCCAAGCACGCTGCTGCAGGGTTGTGACTGTGTCTGCTTAGTTCGGCATAGCAAGGTGAATCCCGGGCGTAAACTCGGAGCCCGGGAAAGCAAGTCCCAAGAGGCACCAGCTCTCCCGAGGCTCTTCTTCCCTGCCGCGCAGAGTGAACACCAAAAGCCTTTCTGAGAGCAGCAGCGAAGTGCTGTTCGCTCCAAGCCAAAGTCTCTGCGAAAGCACAGCATTCGCTGAGAAATGTTCTGCGGGCTGCTGCTGCTTGCCTGAGCCCAGTCTCGCGGTGGGAGAAACCCGTATACAGCGAAAGCCGCTTTGCCCTGGCATCTCCCCTCGGAAAGCACAGCGTTCCTTGGGAAATCAGAGTTTGGTTTGGGGATACTGCTGCTGCTTGTCTGAGTTAGTCTCTGCTGCTCGGTGGAAGATACCCGCATCGAGCGAAATCCTTTTTGCCCTAACATCCCCTTTGCCTGAGAGAGAAGCCAAGTGTGGGAAGGCGCAGAATGCCGCGCCCGGAGAAGAGAAGGATCCCTTGGCCTTGGGGTCGGGAAACGCTCGGGAAGCAGGATAGCAGGCCGTGGCACGAACAACAGGCCGGTGGCAAGACAAGTGTCACCCGCTCACTGTGCGAAGAGATGGAAGCCTGGGTGCTAATGAGACATGAGGGCACAACTAGGGCAGAGGCGCTTGCTCCACTCTGAGGAAGGAGTCTTGGCAGAAGTCAAGATTGTCCTGTGCCGCTGGTCCAAGCGGACATCTCATCTCATTGGTCACCTGTCCCAAGGGCAGACATGGGCTTGCCACCAGGTGTCATACGCGGAACTCGCAGAAACAACCACATGGAGAAACGGGCAGTCAGATGCCGTCTTATACCAGATGTGGCAGCGATGTGGGTGGCAGGGGATGTGCCAGGGAAAGAGTGGAGATAATCCCTCACAATTCCCCATCCCAGTGCACAGGCCATGTGCCGTGATCCTGTCGCCTCCTCTCTCCTGTAGTGAAGGCACTGGCCTAGACCCCGAGTCTGCCTGAGCGCCAGAGCAATAGGCAAAGCTTTACCTACTCCAGGAGATGGTAATAGTCATAGACTGCCATGCTAGGACACGCACGCTGCTGCAGGGTTGTGACTGCTTAGTTCGGCATAGCAAGGTGAAACATGGGCGTGAACTTGGAGCCCGGGAAAGCAAGTCCCAAAAGGCACCAGCTCTCCCGCGGCTCTTCTTCACCGCCGTGACAAAGCGAACAACGAAAGCCTCTAAGAGAAAGCAGCCGTGAAGTTCGGATCGTGCCAAGCTGAAAACCTCTGCAAAAGCATAGCAGTCGCTGGGAAATCAGAGTCCGTTCTGTGGGCTGCTGTTGCTGCTTGCCTTTGCCTAGTATTCGCAGCACGATGGGAGAAACCCACATAGAGCGAAAGCTTCTTTGCCCGGGCATCTCCTCAGGGAAAGCAGAGCATTCTTTGGGAAATCAGAGTCCGGTCTGAGAGATGCTCTTGTATGGCACAGCTGGTCTCTTCAGCACGGTGTAATAAACCCGCATGGAGCGAAATCCTCTATGCCTGGGCATCCCCTCTGCCTGAGAGAAAAGCGCGGTTGCGCCTGTGGAAAGAGCCTAAAGGAAAGGGACAGGTTTCTCACTGCGCTCCCCAGGAGCATGTCTGTGGAAGGTGCATCACGCTGCTCTTGGAGAAGAGCAGGAGCCGTTGGCCTTCTGGTCTGGAAACGGTTGCGAAGCAGGAGAACCGGCCCTGCAGGCACAGCGGCCGGTGGAAATACAAGTGTCTCCCGCTCCCAGTGCAGAGAGACAGAAGCCTGGCTGCTAAGGAGACAGGGGGGGATGAGTAGAACAGGGCTCGTGCTCCACTCTTAGGAAGGAGTCTGGGCAGAAAGCATGCCTGTCCTGAACCTCTGGGCCCAAGGAGACAGCAACTCCTTGGCCACCTGTGCCTGGGGCAGAAAAGCGCTAGCCACCAGGCTCCTTCACTGAACTCACAGAAAGAGCTCCCTGAAATAACGGGGAGTCAGATGCCGTCTTCCTCCTGGATGTGGAAGCTTGGAGGAGGCACCGGGTTTAAGGGGAAGGAGTGGGGACAGTCTCCCAAAGCTCCCTATACAGTGCATGGACAGTGTGCCGGAATCCTGTAACCTCTCCTTTCTTGTGGGGAAAGCACTGGCCTAGTCCGAGACTCCGCCTGTGCGCCAGAGTAAAATGCCTAGCGATGCCTACACTGGGCGATGGTAGTGTGCATAGAGTGCCATCCTAGGCTATGCACGCTAATGCAGGGTGTTCGCTCTGTCGCTGCAGGGAAGAAGAGCCGCGGGTTAGCTGGTGCCTCTCGGGACTTGCTTTCCCGGGCTCCAAGTTCACGCCCGGCGTTCACATTGCTATGCCGTACTAAGCAGAGAGTCACAACCCTGCAGCAGCGTGCGTGTCCTAACATGGCACTCTAAGCCTATTACCATCTCCTGTGATAGGTAAGGCTTTGCCTTTTGCTCTGGCGCTCAGTCATACTCGGGGTCTAGGCCAGTACTTTCACCGCAGGAGAGAGGAGGCGACAGGATTACTGCACACGGCCCGTGCAATGGGATGGGGAACTGTGGGAGAATGTCTCCACTCTTTAACCAGCAAACCCTCTGCCACCCACATCGCTACCATATCTTGGTGGAAGACGGCATCTGGCTGCCCGTTCCTCCATTGGGTTGTTTCTGCGAGTTCCGGGTATGGCACCTGGTGGCAAGCCCAAGTTTGCCCTTGGGACAGGTGGCCAAGAAGATGCTGTCCGCTTGGGACCAGAGGCACAGGACAGACCTGCTTCTGCCCAGACTCCTTCCTCAGAGTGGAGCACGCGCCTCTGCCCTTGCCGTCCCCTCATTTCTCCTAAGCAGCCAGGTTTCCATCTCTCCACACAGGGAGCGGGTGACACTTGTCTTGCCAACAGCCTGATGTTCGTGCGACGGCAGGCTATTCTGCTTCCTGAGTGTTTCCCGACCCCAAGGCCAATGGATCCTTCTCTTCTCTGGGGGCGGCGTGCTGCACCTTCCCAACACTTGGCTTCTCTCTCAGGCAGAGGGGATGCTAGGACAAAGAGCATTTCGCTCCATGCGGGTTTCTTCCACCGCACTGCGGAGACTAGCTCAGGCAAGCAGCAGCAGCATCCCCAAACCCAATGCTGATTTTCCAAGGAACTCTGTGTTTTCCCAGGGGAGAAAGCCAGGCAAAGCGGCTTTCGCTGTATACGGGTTTCTCCCACCGCGAGACTGGGCTCAGGCAAGCAGCAGCAGCCCGCAGAACATTTGTCAGCGAATGCAGTGCTTTCTCAGAGTCTTTGTCTTGGAGCGAACAGCACTTCGCTGCTGCTTCTCAGAGAGTCTTTGGGTGTTCACTCTGCGCGGCAGGGAAGAAGAGCCGCGGGAGAGCTGGTGCCTCTTGGGACTTGCTTTCCCGGGCTCTGAGTTTACGCCCAGAATTCACCTTGCTATGCCGAGGTAAGCAGACACAGTCACAACCCTGCAGCAGCGTGCTTGGCCTAGCATGGCACTCTATGCCTATTACCTTATCCTGGGGTAGCTTAGGCTTTGCCTTTTGCTCCGGCTCTCAGGCAGACTCGGGGTCTAGGCCAGTGCCTTCACCACAGGAGAGAGGAGGCGACAGGATCCCTGCACACGGCCTGTGCACAGATTAGGGAGCTTTGAGGGACTGTGCCCACTGCTACCCCTTTAACCCCGTTCCTCATCCAAGCTTCCACATCCTGGAGGAAGACGGCATCTGACTCCCCGTTATTTCAGGGAGCTGTTTCTGCGAGTTCAGCGAGGGCGCCTGGTGGCTAGCGCATGTCTCCCCCAAGGGCAGGTGGCCAAGGAGCTGCTGTCTCCTTGGGCCCAGAGGCTCAGGACAGGCATGCTTTCTGCCTAGACTCCTTCCTAAAAGTGGAATATGCGCCCTGCCCTACTCATCCCCTCCTGCCTCCTTAGCAGCCAGGCTTCTCTCTCTCTGCACTGGGAGCGGGTGACACTTGTATTTCCACTGGCTGCTGTGCCTGCCAGGGCCGGCTCTCCTGTTTCGCAACCGTTTCCAGACCAGAAGGCCAACGGCTCCTGCTCTTCTCCCCGGGCAGCGTTCTGTACTTTCCACAGACATGCTCCTGGGGAACGCAGTGAAAAACGTGTCCCTTTCCTTTAGGCTCTTTCCAGAGTGCCTCAACCGCGCTTCTCTCTCAGGCAGATGGGATGCCCAGGCATAGAGGATTTCGCTCCATGCGGGTTTATTACACCGTGCTGAGGAGACTAGCTCAGACAAACAGGAGCATCCCTCAGACCGGACTCTGATTTCCCAAAGAATGCTGTGCTTTCCCAGAGGGGATGCCAGGGCAAAGAGGCTTTCGCTCTATGCGGGTTTCTCCCATCGTGCTGTGAATACTAGGCAAAGGCAAGCAGCAACAGCAGCCCTCAGAACCGACTCTCATTTCCCAGCGACTGCTATGCTTTCGCAGAGGTTCTCAGCTTGGCACGATCTGCACTTCTCTGCTGCTTCCTCAGAAAGACCTTGGGTGTTCACTCCTCGCGGCAGGGAAGAAGAGCCTCGGGAGAGCTGGTGCCTCTTGGGACTTCATTTCCCGGGCTCCGAGTTTACGATCGGGATTCTCCTTGCTATGCCGAACTAAGCAGACACAGTCACAACCCTGCAGCAGCGTGCCTGGCCTAGCATGGCTCTCTATGCCTATTACCCTCTCCTGGGGTAGGTCAGGCTTTGCCTTTTGCTCCGGCTCTCAGGCAGATTCGGGTTCTAGGCCAGTGCCTTCACCACAGGAGAGAGGAAGCTACAGGATCACGTTACACGGCCTGTGCACTGGGATGGGGAACTGTTGGGGACTGTCTCCACTCTTTCCCCGGCACACCCCCTGCCACCCACTTTGCTCCCACATCTGGTGGAAGGTGGCATCTGACTGCCCTCACCACAGGACAGAGGTGGCGACACGATACTTGCACACGGCCCGTGCACAGATAAGGGAGCTTTGGGGGACTGTGCCCACTCCTTCCTCTTAAACGCCGTGCCTCCTCCAAGCTTCCACATCCTGGAGGAAGACAGCATCTGGCTCTCCGTTATTTCAGGGAGCTGTTTCTGCTAGTTGAGCGTAGGCACCTGGTGGCTAGCGCATGTCTGCCCCAGGGACAGGTGGCCAAGGAGTTGCTGTCTCCTTGGGCCCAGAGGCTCAGGACAGGCATGCTTTCTGCCAGACTCCTTCCTAAGAGTGGAGCACGCGCCCTGCCCTACTCATCCCCTCCTGTCTCCTTTGCAGCCAGGCTTCTGTCTCTCTGCACTGCGAGCGGGTGATACTTGTATTGCCGGCTCTCCTGCTTCGCAACCGTTTCCGGACCAGAAGGACAATGGCTCCTGCTCTTCTCCCCGGGCAGCGTGCTGCAACTTTCACAGATATGCTCCTGGGGAGCGCAGTGAAAAACGTCCCTTTCCTTAAGCCTCTTTCCATAGGCTCAACCGCGCTTTTCTCTCAGGCAGAGGGGATGCCCGGGATAGAGGATTTCGCTCCATGCGGGTTTATCACACAGTGCTGCGGAGATCAGCTCAGGCAACAGGAGCATCCCTCAGACGGAACTCTGATTTCCCAAAGAATGCTGTGCTTTCCCAGAGGAGAGGCCAGGACAACGAGGCTTTCGCTCTATGCGAGTTTCTCCCATCGTGCTGCGAATACTAGGCAGGGGCAAGTAGCAACAGCAGCCAACAGATCATACTCTGATTTACTAGCGACTGCGATGCTTTCTGAGAGGTTTTCAGCTTGGAATGAACCGCACTTCGCTGCTGCTTCCTCAGAAAGGCTTTGGGTGTTCACTCTGCTCGGCAGGGAAGAAGAGCGGCGGGAGAGCTCGTGCCTCTTGGGACTTGCTTTCCCGGGCTCCGAGTTTACGCCCGGTGTTCACCTTGCTATGCCGAACTAAGCAGACAGAGTCACAACCTTGCAGCAGCGTGCGTGGCCTAGCATGGTACTCTATGCCTTTTACCATCTCCTGGGGTAGGTAAGGCTTTGCCTTTTGCTCTGGCGCTCAGGCAGACTCGGGGTCTAGGCCAGTGCCTTCACCACAGGAGAGAGGAGGCAACAGGATCACTGCACACGGCCCGTGCACTGGGATGGGGAACTGTGGGAGACTGTCTCCACTCTTTCCCCGGCACACCCCCTGCCACCCACAATGCTGCCACATCTTGGTGGAAGACGGCATCTGACTGCCCGTTTCTCCATGGGGTTGTTTCTGCGAGTTCCGGGTATGGCACCTGGTGGCAAGCCCAAGTCTGCCCTTGGGACAGGTGGCCAAGGAGATGCTGTAACCTTGGGTCCACAGGTTCAGGACAGACATGCTTTCTGCCGAGACTCCTTCCTCAGTGTGGAGCACGCGCCTCTGCCTTAGTCGTCCCCTCATGTCTCCTTAGCAGCCAGGCTTCCATCTCTCCACACAGGAAGCAGGTGACACTTGTCTTGCCACCGGCCTGATGTTCCTGCCACGGTAGGCTAGTGGCTTCCCGAGAATTTCCCGAACCCAAGGCCAAGGAATCCTTCTCTTCTCTGGGGGCGGTGTGCTGCGCCTTCCCCACACTTGGCTTCTCTCTCAGGCAGAGGGGATGCTAGGACAAAGAGCATTTCGCTCCATGCAGATATCTTCCACCGAGCTGCGGAGACTAGCTCAGGCAAGCAGCAGCAGCATCCCCAAACCCAACGCTGATTTCCCAAGGCACGCTGTGCTTTCCCAGGGGAGATGGCCAGGCAAAGCGGCTTTCGCTGTATACGGGTTTCTCCCACCGCGAGACTGGGCTCAGGCAAGCAGCAGCAGCCCGCAGAACATTTGTCAGCGAATGCAGTGCTTTCTCAGAGTCTTTGTCTTGGAGCGAACAGCACTTCGCTGCTGCTTCTCAGAGAGTCTTTGGGTGTTCACTCTGCGCGGCAGGGAAGAAGAGCCGCGGGAGAGCTGGTGCCTCTTGGGACTTGCTTTCCCGGGCTCTGAGTTTACTCCCAGAATTCACCTTGCTATGCCGAGCTAAGCAGACACAGTCACAACCCTGCAGCAGCGTGCTTGGCCTAGCATGGCACTCTATGCCTATTACCTTATCCTGGGGTAGCTTAGGCTTTGCCTTTTGCTCCGGCTCTCAGGCAGACTCGGGGTCTAGGCCATTGCCTTCACCTCAGGAGAGAGGAGGCGACAGGATCCCAGCACACGTCCTGTGCACAGATTATAGAGCTTTGGGGGACTGTGCCCACTCCTTCCCCTTAAACCCCGTTCCTCATCCAAGCTTCCACATCCTGGAGGAAGACGGCATCTGACTCCCTGTTATTTCAGGGAGCTGTTTCTGCGAGTTCAGCGAGGGCGCCTGGTGGCTAGCGCATGTCTGCCCCAAGGACAGGTGGCCAAAAAGCTGCTGTCTCCTTGGGCCCAGAGGCTCAGGACAGGCATGCTTTCTGCCCAGACTCCTTCCTAAGAGTGGAGCACGCGCCCTGTCCTACTCATCCCGTCCTGCCTCCTTAGCAGCCAGGCTTCTTTCTCTTTGCTTTGGGAGCGGGTGACACTTGTATTTCCACTGGCTGCTGTGCCTGCCAGGTCCGGCTCTCATGCTTCGCAACCGTTTCCAGACCAGAAGGCCAACGGCTCCTGCTCTTCTCCCCGGGCATCGTGCTGTACCTTCCACAGACATGCTTCTGGGGACCGCAGTGAAAAACTTGTCCCTTTCCTTTAGGCTTTTTCCAGAGGCGCAACTGCGCCTCTCTCTCAGGCAGAGGGAATGCCCAGGCATAGAGTATTTTGGTCCATGCGGGTTTATTACACCGTGCTGAGGAGACCAGCTCAGGCAAACAGGAGCATCCCTCAGACCGGACTCTGATTTCCCAAAGAATGCTGTGCTTTCCCAGAGTGGATACCAGGGCAAAGAGGTTTATGCTCTATGCTGGTTTCTCCCGTCGTGCTGTGAATACTAGGCTAAGGCAAGCAGCAACAGCAGCCCTCCGAACTGACTCTGATTTCCCAGCGACTGTTATGCTTTCACAGAGGTTTTCAGCTTGGCACGAACCGAACTTCGCTGCTTCTTCCTCAGAGAGACTTTGGGTGTTTGCTCTGTCGCATCAGGTAAGAAGAGTCGCGGGAGAGCTGGTGTCTCTTGGGCCTTGCTTTCCCGGGCTCCATGTTGGAGCCCTCGGTTCACCCTGCCAGGGTGAACTAATCAGACACAGACAAAACCCTGCCACAGCGTGCGTGGCCTAAGATGGCACTCTATGCCCACTATCATCTCCCTGTGTAGGCAATGCTTGGCCTTTGGCACTGCACCTCAGGCGGATTCGCGGACAAGGCCAGTGCCTTCCCCACAGGAGAGGAGAGGCAACAGGATCCCTGAACACCGCCCGATCACTGGAATGGGGAGCTTTGGGGGACTATCCCCACTCCTTCCCCGGCAAACCCCCTGCCACCGAAAACGCTGTCACCGAAACGCTAGAGGAAGATGGCATCTGACTGCCCGTTTCTCGAGGGAGCTGTTTCTGTGAGTTCCGGGTATGGCGCCTAGTAGCTAGCCCAAGTCTGCCCTATGGACAGGTGGTCAAGGAGATCCTGTCCCCTTGGGACCAGAGGCACATGACAGGCCTGCCTTCTGCCCTGACTCCTTCCTCAGAGTGGAGCATGCATCCCTGCCCTAGTCGTCCCCTCACGTCTCCTTAGGAACCAGGCTTTGTCTCTCCGCACAGAGGGCAGGTGACACTTGTCTTGCCACCGGCCTGCTCTTCCTGCCATGGCAGGCTACCCTGCTTCCCGTCCTTTTCCCGACCACAAGGCCAACAGCTCCTTCTCTTCTCTGGGGGTGGCGTGCTGCGCCTTCCCCAGACTTGCTCCTGGGGAGTGCAGTGACAGACGTGTGCAACCACGCTTCTTTCTCAGATCTCAAATACACAACATAACCCTACACCTAAAGTATTTGGAGAAAGAACAACAAGGAAAGCCTAAACCCAGCAGGAGAAGAGGAATAATAAAGATCAGAGCAGAAATCAATGAAATAGAAACAAACAAACAAAAACCACAAAAAACCAACAACAACAAAAAAAACCAATAGAACCAATCAACAAAACTAGGAGCTGGTTCTTTGAAAGAATTAATAAGATTGATAAACCCCTTTCCAGACTTATCAAAAAGAAAAGAGAAAGAACCCAAATAAGTAAAATCATGAGTGAAAGAGGAGAGATCACAACCAACACCAAAGAAATACAAACAATTATAAGAACATACTATAAACAACTCTACGCCAACAAATTCAACAATCTGGAAGAAATGGATACATTCCTAGAGACATATAAACTGCCACAACTGAGCCAGGAACAAATAGAAAACCTGAACAGACCCATAACCAGTACGGAGATTGAAACAGTCATTAAAAATCTCCAAACAAACAAAAGACCCAGGCCAGATGGCTTCCCAGGGGAATTCTACCAAACATTTAAAGAAGAATTAATTCCTATTCTCATGATACTGTTCCAAAAAAAAATAGAAATGGAAGGAAAACTCCCAAACTCTTTTTTTTTTCTGAGGCCAGCATCACCTTGATCCCAAAACCAGACAAGGATCCCATCAAAAAAGAGAACTACAGACTAATATCCTTGATGAACACAGATGCGAAAATTCTCACCAAAATACTAGCCAATAAGATTCAACAGTACATTAAAAGGATTATTCACCACGACCAACTGGGATTTATTCCAGGGCTACATCTGCAAATCAATCAGTGTGATAAAACACATCAATAAAAGAAAGAACAAGAACCATATGATACTCTCCATAGATGCTGAAAAAGCATTTGGCAAAGTGCAGTATCCCTTCCTGATTAAAACTCTTCAAAGTGGGGTCACCTGGGTGGCTCAGTGGGTTAAGCCTCTACCTTCGGCTCAGGTCATGATCCCAGGGCCCTGGGATCGAGTCCTGCATTGGGCTTTCTGCGCAGGAGGGAGCCTGCTTCTCCTCATCTCTCTTTCTGTCTGTCTCTCTGCCTATTTGTGATCTCTCTCTCTGTCAAATAAATAAATAAAATCTTTAAAAAAAAACAACTCTTCAAAGTGTAGGGATAGAGGGCACATATTATCAGTATTATCAAAGCCATCTATGAAAAACCCACTGCAAATATCATTCTCAATGGAGAAAAACAGAATACTTTTCCGCTGAGGTCAGGAACACGGCAGGGATGTCCGTTATCACCACTGCTATTCAACATCGTACTAGAAGTCCTAGCCTCAGCAATCAGACAACAAAAAGAAATTAAAGGCATCCAAATTTTTCCAAAGTGGCAGAAGAGAAGTCAAACTATCCCTGTTTGCAGATGATATAATACTGTATGTGGAAAACTTAAAGGACTCCACTCCAAATCTGCTATAACTTGTATAGAAATTCTGTAAAGTGTCAGGATATAAATTAATGAACAGAAATTGGTTGCATTTTTTTTATATACCAACAAGACTGAAGAAATAGAAATTAAGGAGTGAATCCCATTTACAATTGCACCCAAAACCCTAAGATACCTAGGAATAAACCTAACAAAGAATCTATACTCAGAAAACTCTAAAGTACTCATGAAAGAAATTGAAGAAGACACAAAGAAATGGAAAAATGTTCCATGCTCCTGTATTGGAAGAACAAATATTGTGAAAATGTCTATGCTACCTAAAGCAATCTACACATTTAATGCAATCCCTATCAAAATCCCATCCATTTTTTTTTCAAAGAAATGGGACAAATCATCCTAAAATATATATGGAACCAGAAAATACCTCGAATAGCCAGAGGAATATTGAAAAAGAAAGCCAAAGTTGTTGGCATCACAATTCCAGACTTCAAGCTCTATTACAAAGTTGTCATCATCAAGATAGTAGGGAACTGTCCCCAAAACAGACATAGATCAATGGAACAGAATAGAGAGCCCAGAATACACCCTCAACTCTATGGTCAACTAATCTTCAACAAAGCAGGAAGGAATGTCCTATGGAAAAAAGACAGCCTCTTCAACAAATGGTGTTGGGAAAATTGAACAGCCACATGCAGAAAAATGAAATTGGACCATTTCCTTACACCACACATGAAAATAGGCTGGAAATGGATAAAGAAGCATAATGTGAGAAAGGAATCCATCAAAATCCTTGAGGAGAGAACAGGTAGCAACATCTTTGACCTCAGCAGCAGCAACTTCTATCTAGGAACATCGCCAAAGGCAAGGGAAGCAAGGGCAAGAATGAACTACTGGGATTTCATCAGATCAAAAAGCTTTTGCACAGCAAAGGAAACAGTTAACAAAGCCAAAAGATGACTGTCAGAAGTTATCTGGGAGAAGATATTTGCAAATGACATACCAGATAAAGGGCCAGTATCTATCCAAAATCTATAAAGAGCTTATCAAACTCAACACCCTAAGAACAAATAATCGAATGAAAAAATGGGCAGAGGACATTAACAGACATTTCTGCAAAGAATACATCCAAATGGCCAACAGACACATGAAAAAATGCTCCACATCACTCGGCATCAGGGAAATACAAATCAAAACCAGAATGAGATACCACCTCACACCTTTCAGAATGGCTAAAATGAACAGGTCAGTCAATGACAGATGCTGGGGAGGATGTGGAGAAAGGGCAACCCTCCTACACTCACTGTACATGGGAATGCAAGCTGGTGCAACCACTCTGGAAAACAGCATGGAGGTGCCTCAAAAAGCTGAAAATAGAACTACCCTATGACCCAGTGATTGTAGTACTGGATATATACCCTAAAGATACAAACGTGGCATTCTGAAGGGGCACATGCACCCAAATGTTTATAGCAGCAATGTCCACAATAGTTAAACTATGGAAAGAACCTAAATGTCCTTCAACAGATCAATCAATAAATAAGATGTGGTATATATGTACAATGGGATACTGTGCAGCCATCAAAAGAAATGAAATCCTGCTATTTGTGATGACATGGATGGAACTAGAGGGTATTATGCTTGGCCTAATAAATCAATCTGAGAAAGACAACTATCATATGATCTCCCTGATATGTTGAATTGGAGATGCAACATAGGCGATTTCGGGCATACGAAAAGAAAAATAAAAGAAGATGGGATTGGGACGGAGACAAACCATAAAAGACTGAATCTCACAAAACAGACTGAGGGTTGCTGGGGGGAGGTGTGTTGGGAGAGGATGGTGGGGGTATGGACATTGGGGAGGGCAGGTGCTATGGTGAGTAATGGTGAGTGCTGTGAAATGTGTAAACCTGGTGATTCACAGACCTGTACCCCTAGGGATAAAAACATATTATATGTTTATAAAAAATTTTAAAAAATAATTTAAAAAATCCATTAAAGAAAAAACACATATTGCAAGCCCAGAGCTAATCTCATATTCAATCAAAAAAGTTTGAAAGTTTTCCCCTTAAAGATCAGAAAAAAGACAAGTGTGTCCACTTTCACTACTCTCATTTGTCATAGTACTGGATGTCCTAGCCAGAGAAACAAGGATCACAAAGAAATAAAAGACTCCAAAAAAAAAAAAAAAAAAGGAAGAAGTAAAATTTTCTTTTTTTGGATAACATGAACTTACAAGTAAAAAAATCCTAAAAACTTCACAAAAAATTTTGAATAAACAAATGTAATAAAGCTGCCAAATACAAGATCAATATATAAAAGACAAGAATTTTGTTTTGTTTCGTTTTTTTTAAATAGTTTTTCATGTCATCCTTGCTCAGTGATCACGCTAATCTTCTCTGCATCATTCCAATTTTAGTATATGTGCTGCCAAAGTAAGCACAAGACAGGAGCATTTTAACACTCTGATGATGAACTATCTGAAAAAATAAAGAGAACAATCTAATTCACAATAGCATCAAAAATAATAAAATACTTAGGAAAAGTATTAGTTAAAGAAGATGAAAGATCTGTACCCCATAAACTATGACATTGATAAAGAAATTGAAGGAGACATAAATGGAAAGGTAGCTCATTTATGAATGGTAAGAATTAACATTGTTAAAATGTCCATACTACCGAAAACCATCTGTAAATTCAATTCCTATCAAAAATCCAATGTTAGGGGCGCCTGGGTGGCTCAGTGGGTTAAGCCACTGCCTTCAGCTCAGGTCATGATCCCAGGGTCCTGGGATCGAGCCCTGCATCAGGCTCTCAGCTCAGCAGGAAGCTGCTACCTCTTCTCTCTCTGCCTGCCTCTCTGCCTGCTTGTCATCTCTCTCTGTCAAATAAATAAATAAATAATCTTTTAAAAAAATCCAATTTTTTTTTTTACAGAAGTAAGTAAAGAATCCTAAAATTTATAGGAGACCATAAAAGACAACTAATAATTAAAGCAGTTTTGAGAAATAATGAAGAAGCGAAATTACACTTCGTGATTTGAAACTATACTACAAAGCCCTCATGCCCAAAACAATAAAGTATACTGGCATAAAAATAGACCAATAAACAAGTAGAACAGAATTGAGAGTCCAGAAATAAATCCTTTCATACAGTCACCTAATATTTGACAGGGGCCAACATATATAATGTGTAAAAATAGTCTGTTCAATAAATGATATTTAAAACTGAATAGTCACATAAACCAGCATGAAACTGGAACCTTATATCACTCATAAATCTTAACTTGAAATAGATTAAAGACTTAAATGTGATGCATGAAGCTAAATTTCCTAAAGGAAAACATAGGAAGGAAAAATTCTCCTTGACATTGGTCTTGCCAATAGTTTTTTGGATACCAGGCCAAAAACACAAGCAAAAGAAGCAAAAATAAATAAATGGTATTACATCAAACTAAAGTTCCTGCATTGCCAAAAAAAAAAAAAAAGGGAATGAAAACACAATCCACAGAATGGAAGAAAATACTTACAAATCTTATATCTGAAAAGAGGTTAATAACCAACAGATACAAATAGAAAAATATATATAATTTAAAAAATAGCAAAAGGATCTCAATAGACTTTTTTTTTCAAAAAAGTTATATAAATGACCAACAGGAGCATTAAAAAGTGCTCAACGTAAAAACTCAGGGCAAAGTCATTATGTTGTTGTTGTTGTTTACCTCTGAAAAACACAACAAGATATGACTACCTATTAGAATATATACTACCAAAAAATTAAAACTAACAAATTTTGGTAAATATTGGGGAAAATGGGGAACCTTTGCACTGTGATAGGGATATAAATTTGTATGGAAAACAGTATGGAGATTATTCATATTATTAAAAGTAAAATTACCATATGATTCAGTAATCCCACCTCTAGGTATATATCTAAAGGAAACAAAGTCACTATTCGAAGACATATCTGCACTCTTATGTTCATTATAAAATTATTAACTCTAAGCAAGAGATGGAAATAACTTCAGTATCCATTAATGGATGAATGAATAAAATAAGTATGGTAAATATATACTATGGAATACTACTTAACCATGAAAAATTAAGAAATACTGCCATTTACAACAGCATGGATGGATCTTGAAGGTATTATACTAAGTGAAATATTTCAAAGATTTTATATATATTTTTTTAATTTATGTATTATGATATCCCTTACATACAGAATCTGAAGAAAAAGCAAACTAATGGAAACTTAGAGTTGAGTTGACAAGAGGTGAACCTGGGGTGGAATAAGGTGGTCAAAGGGTACAAACTTGCAACTATAATATGAAAAAGTTCTGGGGATCTAATGTACTACAGGATGATCATAGTTAATAATATATACATACATTTTTATTGTGCTTCCCTTTATTAAACTTTGCATATATCACATTCTTACAAGTTGAAAGTTTATAGCAATCTTGTATAAAATAGGTCTGCTGCCACCATTTTTCTAACAACATTTGTTCATTTTGTGTCTCTCTGTCACATGTTGGTAATTCTTGCAATATTTCAAGTTTTTTCATTATTATTGTATTTGTTATGGTGATCAGTGATCAGTAACTATGACCCACTGAAAACTCAGAACTAGTTTACTTAAGGTATATACATTGTTTTTCCTTAAAGACATAATGCTTTTGAACAGTACAGTATAGTGTTTATTTTTTATATGCACTGGGAAACATAATTTTTTATTTGCACTGGGAAACCAAAAATAATAATCATAATTTGACTTAGTTTATTGAGATAATCACTTTACTGAGGCGGTCTGGAACAAAACCCACAAGACCTCTGAAGTTTATCTCTACTGTACTATATACATAAAAGTTGCTAAGAGAGTAAATCTTAAAATTCCTTACCATACATGCATAAAAAACAGTGGCAACTATATGAGATAGTAGATGTATTAACATTTTTGTGTAGATTATATTGCAATACAGATGTATGCCCATTTATCAAATTGTACAAAATTTACACAATGTTAAAAGTTTGCAATGTTATAATCATTTCTTATATTTACAAATTATAATATGTCGATTATTTTTCAATAAAGCTGGAAAAAACTTTTTGTAGAATTAATCTATTTTTCAAAAAACGAAGTAAGGAAGTAGAAACTGCAACTAACTCTGAAATAATAGAATATAAAATCCATTTTAGTTATATACACTGTGACAAAAACTATTACTTAGTTTACAATGAAGGAGTACTTAGGAAGCATGAAGGATGGTCTATAAATAAGGCTGAAAGAGCTCAGTTTTAAGGTTTAAATTTAAAATCTTCTTTTGAAATACTCAACTGACCACCCATTTTTCCAAACATAAATGTCTTAACTGCATGAATTTATTTCATACAACTCTATAATCTAGTTTCATAAGAAAGCAGCATGCAAATCTTGAATAAGACAGACTTGCTTAAGTTTCTTTGTGTTCAACAGTAAAGGATACTTCCCTAAAAAGAAGAAAAATCAGCATATTTATTATGATAATTATTATTCATAATGAGATTCATATTGAATTAGGGAATATATATCCTCAGAGGGGGTAAAGTAAAATGAAATTTATTTTGGTAAATGTGTCTATGAATAGTCAATACAATGCCTCAATATAAATGAATATTATCATTGTGAACAATTTAATTACTATTATTAGAATTATTATAAGTATAAAAATAGCTATCATTTTAGCATGGAATATGAGACTCTCAGGCTCCATGCTTCATTACATCCACACAACAACTCTGCATAATATAGTGTTATCATCATAATATAGTATTATCATCACCATTTCATTGGTGAAAAAACTGAGGCTAACACATTTAGATAACTGGTTTATGATTACATGGCTAGTAAAGATGCATCACACTAATTTAGGCTTTATGATTTCAGAATTGTACTCTTTCCACTGCACATTCTATTACTCTGTAAATACTTGGCTTGTTTTCATTTAGTTCTTTAATTTTATTCATGTGGTGATGGCTTAAAGCTTCATTTAAAGGAAGCTTAAAAAATTCATTTAACCAAAAGCTCCCAAGAATTAAAAATGTCATGGATCTAATGTAGACATGGATATCATTAGTTAATGGGTAACTATATATTTTACACTCTAGTGAGATAACAATCAGAGTATTTTTCTAAGTTTTAGTCTCTGAGTGTTCAAAAGGACTTTGTTAAAATAGAAATATTTAGACAAAGGTGATCAAAAGTCTGGATCAGGTCACCTTAAGATAAATATTAGGAAACTGAGGAAACAAATGGAGATTTGAACACTGAGCTATGATATAATGAATGGTTTAAAGTATTTAGTAGAGCATAGAAAAGCCCTTTAAAGACTGGTCTTAGCCTAGCATTGCAGCTTCTGGGATATCTGTCTATCTATCATCTACCTATCTATCTATCTATCTATCTAGATATAAATTTGAAAACGTTTTCAACTTAAAGATTTTGAGAAATAGAACATAATTAGCACCATAGAAGATCTGTTTATGATAACAACCCTGCCTATCTTCCCAGTTTGTTAATATTCTCTCTTATTTAATGTAACATTGTGTAAATATACCACTACTGATCTGTCATTATGAATGAAATAACTATAATCATCTGTTTGCATATCCTGGTGAAAATATTCATTTAGTTCCATGTTGTATTTCTAGGAATGGACCAAATTTTTTTTTTAATTTTTAAGTTTTCTAAATATTGTCCAACTTACCTCATATGTTTTTATTATGTGCACTGTCATTCCTTCACATTCTTGCAAGAGATTTTCACTGTTGCCCAATATGGTAAGTGTGTAATAGTATGTCATTCTAGGTTTTAATTTATTTTTAATTTAATTTAATTTAATTCCAGATTCATAATAAAGATAAACAGTTTTTGTATATGAGTGGCCATTTGGATTACCCTTTCTGTAAAGTACATGCTCAAATCTTTTGATATCTTAACATTGTGTCATACTGACTTCTTTAATAGTAGATTTTCTGAATGAACTTTTAGCTGTGTAGGTCTTCTCTATTTTTTTTTTAAGATTTTATTTATTTATTTGACAGAGAGAAATCACAAGTAGACAGAGAGGCAGGCAGAGAGAGAGAGAGAGAGGGAAGCAGGCTCCCCGCTGAGCAGAGAGCCCGACGTGGGACTCGATCCCAGGACCCCGAGATCATGACCTGAGCCGAAGGCAGTGGCTTAACCCACTGAGCCACCCAGGCGCCCCGGTCTTCTCTATTTTATTTTGAACTTGTTTTCATTTCAAAATCTTTATATTTATTTTTATAATCTGCTTTTATTTTGCTTTGTCTATTATCTATCTATCTATCTATCTATCTATTTACAAGCAAGAGAGAGTGAGCAAGTGAGAGTGCAGGGAGGGATAGAAAAAGAAGGGAAAAGAATCTTAAGCAGGCTCCAGGCTCAGCACAGAGCCCAACTCTGTGCTCTATTTCACAACCCTGACATCATGACCTGGGCCAAAATGAAAGAAATAAAATAAAATTAAGGTGTAAAAAAAAAAGAAAAAGAATTGGAGGTTTAATTAAGTGAGCCACCCAGGCACCCCTGTGGTATCTTAAATTAGCTGTCATATCTTTAAAGTTCTAGAGTATCCATTTAATTCATTTATAAAATCTTTCTCAATATCATTTTTAGTTTCAGTTTTTTGTTCAATTTGCTTCCCCTCTCATTTCTTTGAGCAGAGTAATCAAGCCATTTTACAATCTTTATTGATCATTTTAACATCATACTTAATCCCATTTTGTCTATCAAATCTTGTTAATGGTTTTTCTTTGTGTGCTTTGTTACATTTTGCTATGTTCAAGACATTATATTTGAAACTCTTATTGAGTAGGGATAATTAAGAGCTATAATAATGGTATGGTCCCCCTTGGCTGGATTTTCTCTTATATCTGTGACTCTACAAGACAATCATATTCCAAATTCAGTGATTGACTTTCTCAGTTTCCACAGAAGGCAAGGTAGGCTATAGTCTTATTTCTGCTTCTCCTTGTGCTTTGGGGATCTCAACTTAAATTTGGGTTGTACCAAAGTTTTCAAATTTGATTGCTGCTGGATTTTGAATTTTGTTTCTCTAGTATCAAGTGTCTATTAAAAACACAGCTCAGTGTGTTTTAGCAGTTTCAAATGCTCTCATAGCTAAAATGGCTTCAGGCATATATCTCTAGACTCTCATTGTGTTTCGTATTTTGGCCCAGTAATCCCTCACTTATTTTTATAATCATTCTGATATTTTTAACTTTAAAAGCTATTTTGTCGGGATTTTTAAGTTGTCTAAAGTAGCAGTTTTTAAATCACCATTACTAGAAGCAACAACAAATATACATGAAAATATCTGCAGTAGTTTATCACATCTTTATGGCTTTGAACTTCCATAAGCCGAGGCATCCTTCTCTAATCACTTAGGCAAACTCCAGTTTACCCTTTAAAACAACACAAGAATTGCTTCATTTAAGAACATGTTCAGGGATGACTCTTCCCCACTGTTCTTACCAACATTCCCACACACTCTTTGCTACCCACACCTTGTTTATGAACTTTCATTAGGTATATCAGCGTCTCCAGAATTTTGCTCTATTGTATATTTGTCCTTTAGAGCTTTAATTAAATATGAATTCCATAGAAAGTCTGTCCCTTTTCTTTCAAACCTGGGTTAGTTATTTCTTCTCATTCTTTGTCAGAAGCTACTTTATTAGAGAAACTTACAGCTGTGTTGTGACTTTGGAGCCTTTACAGTTTTTTGACTGGAAAAATCACCCATCCCTGAGGTTTTTACGCAGCTTCCTAGCTGATATTATTCAGAAATCTGTTCAAAACAGACTTTTTCAGGGAGGCCCTTTTGGACCACTCAGTTACACAACCTCTTCTCAATCACTTCTCTTTTTAAAATGTGCTTATTTATTTCAAATATGCATCACTATTGAAGAAAAACCAGTACGATTTTTTTCTTTTTAAAGTTGGCTTACCTATTATCTATCTCTCCCATTAAAATGATTCCTCTGGGCTGGGGTTTTGTGTGCTCATCTTAGGCCAGGCACTCAATAAATTGTCTCTGAATGATTGAATTGTTTGACTCCCTTGCTAGATTCTCAACTTCATGAGGCCAAGGATTGTTTTATTCAGTCCTTCTTTATCCTCAATGTCTGTTATATTGCAGTCACTTACGTGACTAATGGGAAAAATCACAGAAAGAAAGAGTTAAAACTACAGGAAAACCCCATAGGTTCAATAACACAAAGCTTTCTAAAATTATTTAGCCCAAGACTTGAATACTGGCTGCACTTTTGATTTTTTTTAAATGGTATTGAATTTAATTTAAATGGAAATACTTGAATGGTAGAATAATAAAAAAAAATTATAAAAGCAACTTGCTCCTTAAAGTAAGAATTATATAGGGCATCTCTTCTAGAAGCAAAATTTTCAAATGTCAAACATCTGAAAGCATAGAAGGAGAAGTAAGAGTGTGAATTGTACTTCAATGCTCTTTTCTTTATATTCAGCAAACAGCTTCATTCACACCTTTCCAATTTTTTCAACTCTTTTGACAAAGCCTTCAGAGGAGTTACTGCTGATGACCACCATCACAGCCTGACAGGAGAAATTTTATAAAGAAAAATAATAGCGTGTTTTTCCCAAATTGTTAAGGATATGGTGAAGCTCTGTCGGATTCAAAGGAGGAATGGGCAATTCCATGCTATATATAATAATAACTTATTTTAATAGTGGCTTTGCAATTTTTCAGATATACCCATTTACTGAAACCACTATCAAATAAACAAAAACAAACAAATTAACAGGGGTTCGAGACAGGAATTATCTAATCTAAAAATAGCACATGTTCACAGAATACACAACACATATCCCAAGTACTACTATAGGTTTCAAGTAATAGTCAAAACAATAGTAAACATGATTCAGACCCTACCAGTCAAATCACAAATGGGACCTTAACTGTAAATCCTTATCTTTAGATCAAAGCGGGTTATTGGGTGCTGAAGATACATTATAGAACTAATATGTTATAGAACTCCTCTGAAATGAGTCATTTATTCCATCACTTTTCCTGCACAGCTGCTGACCCATGTTTTGGTTCCTGGAAATAGCTGCTACCCTGTCATACTTCTTAAAAGCACATAGATTGATGACTCTACTCATTCCTCCATTCCTCTGTGACTGTCACTGTGTTAAAATGTGGAGTCAGCTGACTCACTTGTGGTGGTAATAAAGTAGATGAGTTTTCAAAGTATTTTGTTGTTATTTCTAAAAATGCAAAAACTAAATTACATTGAAATCATAAGGGGTGTTTCAGGGAGAGCTGTAGGATGTGGTTTCTTGTGTAATCCACAGAGATTAGCTCCAACACATATTTAAACTCTCCTCTAGGAGCAACCTTACTGGTAAAACAAGAAGATAAACAGATGTATACACACCCTGGCACAAAATTATCACTTATGTTTGGCTTCCTAGTCTCCTCGTGTTACTTATTTATCTTAACTTCTCTCTGAAATCAGGGAACACAGAATCTCAATCAGTTGACATTTTTCTACTGAATTACCTACCCAATAGTCTGATCATACCCCTAAGACTTTTTAAAATTATTTCACTCATAATCCCAAATCTGCTTTGTTTCCTCGTCTTAGTACACTGTAATTTGATTTCAAAATGAGGACAGTTGTCAGTAATGCCACATTCGTTAATATATTTTACAATTCCATGTACTTAGAACTATGAAAATATGTTAATAACATCCATTCCAATAAGCCACCCTAAATTTATTATCATGAAACAAGACCTCAAGAAAGAGAATTCAAAATCATCCATGTATTTGCAGTTTATTGCAATAAAGCCTTTATCAATAGACTTCACTGTGCACATGGTGGTCAAATTGCTGGTGAAAACCAGCCAGATCTATTACAAGCTTTCTCATGGCTTCTAGGTAACCCAAGTGTGCCTTTATTGATACTGGGAAGGGATAAAGCAGGGAAGGGATAAACAGTGATGTAAGAATTGGCTAGACAAAAGTAATGACTCTCATTACAAAGTGAGTATTTTAAAGCAAAAAAGCCTGTTGGGAATATTGTTTTATAAAATAGTGGGGTTTTTTTTATTAACTTTTTAAAATTCAATTAGTTAACATATAGTGTACCATTAGTTTCAAATGTAGATTTCGGTTATTCATCCATAGCATATAATAGCTAATGCTCAGTACTTACTGTGATAGCTTCTTGAAAGCACAATTTTAACCCACTGAGCCACCCAGGCGCCCTTGAAAACAGAATTTTAGATCATATTTTCTGATTACTTCCATGTAGTACAACACTTTCCTGCTAGCCACCTTCAAAACATACTGTTTGTTAGAGGAGTTTCTTTAATAATAAATAAATAGGAATTTATTTAAATTTATAAATATATAAAATAAATAGGAATTTATTTAAATTTATTTAAATAGTACACACTGTTTCATTGTTCATAAATAAGGTGATGATATTATAGCCATTAGTTGGTAGCACTGATATATCACTTTCTTTTTACTTCTCAGTGCATTCTCTTTGCACAAAATAGATATATATTTTAAAAGAATCTGAATCTGTGGCAAACTTTAAAAAAAAACCCTATACAAGGTCTTTTCTGGTTCCATATAAATTTTAGAATTATTTGTTCCATTTCTTTGAAAAAGATGGATGGTACTTTGATAGGAATTGCATTAAATGTGTAGATTGCTTTAGGTAGCATAGACATTTTCACAATATTTATTCTTCCAAACCAGGAGCATGGAACATTTTTCCATTTCTTTGTGTCTTCCTCAATTTCTTTCATGAGTACTTTATAGTTCTCTGAGTATAGATTCTGTGTCTCTTTGGTTAGGTTTATTCCTAGGTATCTTATGGCTTTGGGTGCAATTGTAAATGGAATTGACTCCTTAATTTCTCTTTCTTCTGTCTTGCTGTTGGTGTAGAGAAATGCAACTGATTTCTGTGCATTGATTTTATATCCTGACCCTTTACTGAATTCCTGTATAAGTTCTAGCAGTTTTGGAGTGGAGTCTTTTGGGTTTTCCACATATAGTATCATATCATCTGCGAAGAGTGATAATTTGACTTCTTCTTTGCCGATTTGGATGCCTTTAATTTCCTTTTGTTGTCTGATTGCTGAGGCTAGGACCTCTAGTACTATGTTGAATAGCAGTGGTGATAATGGACATCCCTGCCGTGTTCCTGACCTTAGTGGAAAAGCTTTCAGTTTTTCTCCATTGAGAATGATATTTGCGGTGGGTTTTTCATAGATGGCTTTGATGATATTGAGGTATGTCCCTCTATCCCTACACTTTGAAGAGTTTTGATCAGGAAGGGATGCTGTACTTTGTCAAATGCTTTTTCAGCATCTATGGAGAGTATCATATGGTTCTTGTTCTTTCTTTTATTGATGTGTTGTATCACATTGACTGATTTGCGGATGTTGAACCAACCTTGCAGCCCTGGAATAAATCCCACCTGGTCATGGTGAATAATCTTTTTAATGTACTGTTGAATCCTATTGGCTAGTATTTTGGTGAGAATTTTCGCATCTGTGTTCATCAAGGATATTGGTCTATAGCTCTCTTTTTTGGTGGGATCCTTGTCTGGTTTTGGGATCAAGGTGATGCTGCCTCATAAAATGAGTTTGGAAGTTTTCCTTCCATTTCTATTTTTTGGAACAGTTTCAGGCAGGAGAATAGGAATTAGTTCTTCTTTAAATGTTTGGTAGAATTCCCCCGGGAAGCCGTCTGGCCCTGGGCTTTTGTTTGTTTGGAGATTTTTAATGACTGTTTCAATCTCCTTACTGGTTATGGGTCTGTTCAGGCTTTCTATTTCTTCCTGGCTCAGTTGTGGTAGTATATATGTTTCTAGGAATGCATCCATTTCTTCCAGATTGTCAAATTTATTGGCGTAGAGTTGCTCATAGTATGTTCTTGTAATAGTTTGTATTTCTTTGGTGTTAGTTGTGATCTCTCCTCTTTCATTCATGATTTTATTTATTTGGGTCCTTTCTCTTTTCTTTTTGATAAGTCGGGCCAGGGGTTTATCAATTTTATTAATTCTTTCAAAGAACCAGCTCCTAGTTTCGTTGATTTGTTCTATTGTTTTTTTGGTTTCTATTTCATTGATTTCTGCTCTGATCTTTATGATTTCTCTTCTCCTGCTGGGCTTAGGGTTTCTTTCTTGTTCTTTCTCCAGCTCCTTTAGGTGTAGGGTTAGGTTGTGTACCTGAGACCTTTCTTGTTTCTTGAGAAAGGCTTGTACCGCTATATATTTTCCTCTCAGGACTGCCTTTGTTGTGTCCCACAGATTTTGAACCGTTGTATTTTCATTATCATTTGTTTCCATGATTTTTTTCAATTCTTCTTTAATGTCCCGGTTGACCCATTCATTCTTTAGAAGGATGCTGTTTAGTCTCCATGTGTTTGGATTCTTTTCAAACTTCCTTTTGTGGTTGAGTTCTAACTTTAGAGCATTGTGGTCTGAAAATATGCAGGGAATGATCCCAATCTTTTGATACCGGTTGAGTCCTGATTTAGGACCGAGGATGTGATCTATTCTGGAGAATGTCCCATGTGCACTAGAGAAGAATGTGTATTCTGTTGCTTTGGAATGAAATGTTCTGATATATCTGTGATGTTCATCTGGTCCAGTGTGTCGTTTAAGGCCTTTATTTCCTTGGTGATCTTTTGCTTGGATGATCTGTCCATTTCAGTGAGGGGAATAGCCAAAGGGATATTGAAAAAGAAAGCCAACGTTGGTGGCATCACAATTCCGGACTTCAAGCTCTATTACAAAGCTGTCATCATCAAGACAGCATGGTACTGGCACAAAAACAGACACACAGATCAATGGAACAGAATAGAGAGCCCAGAAATAGACGCTCAACTCTATGGTCAACTAATCTTCGACAAAGCAGGAAAGAATGTCCAATGGAAAAAAGACAGCCTCTTCAATAAATGGTGCTGGGAAAATTGGACAGCCACATGCAGAAAAATGAAATTGGACCATTTCCTTACACCACACACAAAAATAGACTCAAAATGGATGAAGGACCTCAATGTGCGAAAGGAATCCATCAAAATCCTTGAGGAGAACACAGGCAGCAACCTCTTCGACCTCAGCCGCAGCAACATCTTCCTAGGAACAACGCCAAAGGCAAGGGAAGCAAGGGCAAAAATGAACTATTGGGATTTCATCAAGATCAAAAGCTTTTGCACAGCAAAGGAAACAGTTAACAAAATCAAAAGACAACTGACAGAATGGGAGAAGATATTTGCAAACGACATATCAGATAAAGGACTAGTGTCCAGAATCTATAAAGAACTTAGCAAACTCAACACCCAAAGAACAAATAATCCAATCAAGAAATGGGCAGAGGACATGAACAGACATTTCTGCAAAGAAGACATCCAGATGGCCAACAGACACATGAAAAAGTGCTCCATATCACTCGGCATCAGGGAAATACAAATCAAAACCACAATGCGATATCACCTCACACCAGTCAGAATGGCTAAAATCAACAAGTCAGGAAATGACAGATGCTGGCGAGGATGCGGAGAAAGGGGAACCCTCCTACACTGTTGGTGGGAATGCAAGCTGGTGCAGCCACTCTGGAAAACAGCATGGAGGTTCCTCAAAATGTTGAAAATAGAACTGCCCTATGACCCAGCAATTGCACTATTGGGTATTTACCCTAAAGATACACACGTAGTGATCCAAAGGGGCACGTGCACCCGAATGTTGATAGCAGCAATGTCCACAATAGCCAAACTATGGAAAGAACCTAGATGTCCATCAACAGATGAATGGATCAAGAAGATGTGGTATATATACACCCAATGGAATACTATGCAGCCATCAAAAGAAATGAAATCTTGCCATTTGCGACAACATGGATGGAACTAGAGCGTATCATGCTTAGTGAAATAAGTCAAGCAGAGAAAGACAACTATCATGTGATCTCCCTGATATGAGGAAGTGGTGATGCAACATGGGGGCTTAAGTGGGTAGGAGAAGAATAAATGAAACAAGATGGGATTGTGAGGGAGACAAACCATAAGTGACTCTTAATCTCACAGAGCAAACTGAGGGTTGCAGGGGGGAGGGGGTTTGGGAGAAGGGGGTGGGATTATGGACATGGGGAGGGTATGTGCTTTGGTGAGTGCTGTAAAGTGTGTAAACCTGGTGATTCACAGACCTGTACCCCTGGGGATAAAAATATATGTTTATAAAAAATAAAAAAGTAAAAGTAAAAAAAAAAAAGCAAAAAAAAAAACCCTATACAGTAACGTTTATCATTTTAAGTAATCTCAATTATCTTCCTCAATTGTGATAGTATATCCTTCTATCTAGGCCAGATATTGTATGAGGGATTTGAAGAGACATACTTTTCTAAATTTCACTTTTCTCATCTGCAAAATGCTGATCATGATCCTACAATAAAATACACTTACAATTTTTTGATGAAAATTTATTTATTTATTTTAAGATTTTATTTATTTATCAGAGAGAGTGGGCGAGAGAGCAAGCACAGGCAGACAGAATGGCAGGCAGAGGCAGAGGGAGAAGCAGGCTCCCGACCGAGCAAGGAGCCCGATGCGGGATTCGATCCCAGGACGCTGGGATCATGACCTGAGCCAAAGGCAGCTGCTTAACCAACTGAGCCACCCAGGCGTCCCTTTTGATGAAAATTTGATCTGTATAAACAATATATTTGCTGTAATGCGTGGTTCATGGAAAACATCTTATTTAATTATAAGCAACAATAGTATTAGAAATTAAGTAAATGTGTCTATAATATTTAAAGATTTAACACATAAATCCAGTGCTTTGCCTTATTTTCTCAAATCCCTTTACTACTTTCACTGACAGAGTCAAATGTACTTTTTCTACTAGTAGCCAGCTCTTTGTCTTTTGTCAGAAAGATGCCCTTGTGAATTATTTATAATAGAGCTATTAGCAACAATAATAATAATAATAAATAGCATTGAAAATGTTAAAAAAAGTTTTCTTAACTAATTAGGGTTCTTAGACATCAATTAGAGGAACCACCTCTGGCAAGCAAATTAATCTGCAAGACATTCCCAGAATTAACAAGTCAGTCAGATACAGGGTTGTCTGTAGACTGAAAGGTGAAACAAAAGGACTAGGTTTGGAAAATAGGTAAGGACAGTGAAAAAAATGATCAAATTTTTGGGCAAAATAAATTCTTAGGTGTCCTTTCAATGGAGTCCTGGGCATTAGGTAGCAGAAACTCTGGAGATTATCTCAATCCATTGGAGCCACCCCGTTTATTAGCTTGCTATTGACAAAGTTATTTACAAACTGTAGAGCAAGAGGTTATAATGTAGAAAACTGATGGTAATGCACAAGATTCTTGTTAACAATTATGCAAGTTAGTGATTTTTCATTAGACAACATAAATTCTATATCCCAAATTATGGGCCCAGAGCACTTCTGCTGCACAACTCTGCTTATATCCCAAATAACCATGTGAACTAGTTTTAATATCTGCTTCTCTTATTACTTTTTGAATAAAAATTCTTGACACAAGTATTTTATAATTGTGTGATAATCGTGCATTTAATTTCTTGGAGAACAAACACACTTTAGCATAACTATGTTCTTTCACAGAACCAGCCTTGATAACACACTTCTATATGTTAGAAATGATGTAATAAATGTAGAATACTGGGCATTCTTTGGTATTCTTTGCCATGTTTTGCACTATCTAAAAAGAGATCAGTGAACTTGGACTGGAGTTAGTAGACATGGAAGAAAATAAAATATTATAGAGAAGAATACTCTGTGGTCCACAACCTAAACGGGCTGGGATTCCCATCATTTGGATCCCTGTAGCTTTACAAAAGTCAATTAAATTTTTGTGTCTCCTATTAAAGTTGATTCCCCAGTACTTTTTCAAACATCTCTTGTAAAGTATTGTTTCCCAGAAAAAAATAGGGATTTTTCACATGTCTCTGCCTTTGTCTCTGGTCATGATCTCAGTCAGGATCCTGGGATCGAGCTCCATATCGGGCTTCCTGCTCATTAGGGAGTATACTTCTCAGTCTCTCTCTGCAGCTACCTCCCCCTGCCCCACTCATGCTTTCTCTCTCAAATAAATAAATACAATCTTTAATTTTTTAATTAAAAATAAGATAAATAAAATAAAATAAAAAGTCTGGTCTTACTGCCCCATTTAGCTCCTTTTTGTTTTTTGAGTTTTATTTAAAGCAGCGTGAGAGAACATGAGGATCTCAAACTTAAAAAAAAAAAAAGGAAAAAATTCAGTTTTGTTAGGATTTAAGATCTTGTCTGCTAGACAAAAACGTTGGCTTTGTTAACATGTGAAAATTAACAAAAGAGGATAAGATAGAATTCTAATAATTTTTGTAGAAATTAAAAATTTCCTCCAATCCAATTACATACAGACCCATTAAGTAAATTCATTCCAATGTCCCAAACCAACCTTTTCTAATAGTAATGCATCTGTGTAAACAGGTTCAACCCAAGGAATAAATAAATATTATTATATTTTTCCTGTCTCTTCCACTGTCACATCTGGGTATATTGGTAGCAAGCCAATTATCTATCTTATAAGACATGATAGCATAAGGAAGGGTATTCTGTCCATTTGGAACAACTGAAAATCATTGTAATTTTATCTTGGTGCAGTAACTTGAGATGGCACAGTGTGGGTTATGAATATATTTTATTTTTTTTTTTACTGGGAAGAAGAGATTATAGAGATATTGGTTATCCAAGAGAGATGGACAGGTGTTGATAGTTGCCAGGTCAATATCCATCTACTTTTTCCTTTAATATCAGAAAGCACTGAGGGATTGATAACAAGGAAACTTAAAACAACATCAAATATTTTATTGTCTCTTTTCTAGTTATATTGTAACCATATGACAAAGTATCAGTTGTACAAGCCATCATGCTCTTTTACCTCTATCTTTCTGCCAGGAATGTGGGCTTAATAGTGAAAACTCCAACAGCAATTTTTGCAACTGTGAATAAAAAGCCATGAAAACCTCTAAGATAGTTCACTTGACTTTCTTAAGACTCTGAACCAACACCAGAAAACACTCTCTGTAGGCTCTTGTTAAATGAAAAAATATGGCTAAACCACTTTTGACAGTCTACTACATACAGCAAAATGTAAATCTTAATTGAAAGATGTCCTCTCAGCTGTGCTTAAGCAACTGAGTCCTGAGCTTTTCAGGTTTCAGTCTGAAAGAGTACACCTCTGGTGCTCTGAAAGGGAAGAGAAAGGACACCCTGTTCTCCATATAAATTAAAGAAGAGAAATCTGTGCATTTAAGTGGGCCATATAAAAGTTATCAAGCAATTACCTCCTAACTCCTTCCTATCCAAATTCCCTGATATGCTCTCCCTACTCCTTTATTCCACGTTACTGCCTTTTCCAGGATTCTGCCTCACATCACAGCATGTCTTCTGTTATTTCCTTCTTGCAAGCTAGTTTTGTTTTCTCCATCTAAAAAAGTCAACAATCATTGTGTATTTCAATTCCCACTTTCCTCAAACGCATTGATTCTTCTTATCTATTACTCTTTTCTCATACTCAGTGTCTTTGTCTTTATGGGGTTTGTACTTTGCTTTTCCCCATCCCTTACTGCCATTATATAATCAAATCTAATAACTTCTTAGAGAAAGTTAAAAATTCCTGCATAGCCACACGTGAACACAAAGTCACTGATTTTTAGCAAACCTATAAGATAGTCAGACATCCATTCAATTTCTTTTTTTTAAGATTTTATTTATTTATTTGACAGAGAGAGATGACAAGCAGGCAGAGAGGCAGGCAGAGAGAGAGGAGGAAGCAGGCTCCCTGCTGAGCAGAGAGCCCGATTTGGGGCTCGGTCCCAGGACCCTGGGATCATGACCTGAGCCGAAGACAGTGGCTTAACCCACTGAGCCACCCAGGCATCCCTCCATTCAATTTCTTAACTGAGTCTCAAATGCATCCTGAGTTCTAACGTAAACCTAAGTTCTACTTCTTACACGTTGTTATATGACCAAATTCTTTCAGTTCAGTATTTTGTAACATTAAAATATTAATCAATTGATACTTTGTCTGTGTATTTCTATGAAAATAATTTGAATACTGTAGATTTATTGTTATATTTATAGATTTATAATCAAAGTTTCATCAGTTGAAGTTTTTGGAAATTTCATATGTAATGATTAACCTAAAATGATACTGCCTCAAATCCCTCTGATATCAAGGCCCAACAACTGATTATAGCCAAACCTGTGGTGGATAGTTCCATGGGAAATTGCAGTTACTTAACACTGATAGCATCTCATGTTCTATCTCTCATTTTAGAATGTGTCCAACACAACCCAAAAGTGTAGGAGAGTTAATGTCCTCTGAGGACAGCTCTCAGTGAAGTGGAAATAAGAACCACAGATAAAATTGTCAGTTTTCAGGTCTTCATGAGGACAGCTTAAAGAAGTTTCTCAGGACCTTTCAGTAAAAGCAAGCCTTCATTTTCTATCCACAGCAATTATATCAACAATGTACCTCTTTGACAAAGTTGCTTCTTCACTGTATCACTTTCCCATTCTTTTCTACCTTGGATAATCTCCCAGATAACCTAACAGTACTCAAATCCTTTGTCCTACTCTTTGCTCTCAGGATAAATGGAGCCAAAAGACTTAGATTAATATCAAGTTCTGAATGGGATCTTAGAGCTATTTCTGTCCAGATTTTCATAAACATAGGGACCTTTGAATTATCAGGCTATAAATAAGTTCTAAATGGAGGGGGCAAAAGCAAAAAGTAGAAATTTTTAAGTTTGATTTTTAATCATGATTAATTGACTTTATTGATTATTAAAAATACTAACATTATAAAAGTGTGGATCTTTGTAAAACAATGTCATAATGTAAGAAATAAGTTGCATAGTCCTTTGGAGAATATTAAACCAAGTGTTCAGGTGCCATCTAATTTCTTGTTTAATCCAGAACTTTGGTGTGCATTATCTTGAGGAATAGGATTTTGAAGTCCAGACACTAACAGAAACCTGATTCAAATGTGTGTGTTTATATTTCTGCTTTTGTTGTAAAAATCAAAGTGTGATTGCTGGTTTAAAATGGTAAAACTAATAATGTTCATGGACTCTATTATAAATTTTCTAATTGTATGGGAAGAATCCAATAAACATAGAATTAATGGATTTGCAAATCCTCAAAGAACTACAGGTCAGGTAGTGGTATGTTCTGATTCAACAGCATCATAATGCCGCATTTTATATGTGTGGCTAATGGATATTTTCATGAATGTTTGCTAGCTAGTCAGCCAATATAGAGAAATATTAGGTAGGGTAATTACTCACAGTTGTGTTTAATAAAATGAGAGAAAATAATCAAATGACACTAATAATAATCCTATAGCAGGCTAAATAATTCAATGATAATTACAAGTATTAATCTAGCTTTCTTCCCTGATTATGACTCTTCTCTCCTTTATCATAATGGGAGTAGTAGATTTTCTGCAATGAATTGTGAAAACCCAGCAGTGACTTTGGCAGTGAAGGCCTCCCATCCATTTTGATAGGTTAAAATGATTCTGGTTGGTCTTGAGCAAATGTGTCAATTTGTTTTTTCTGTGTGTGTCATAAAAGAAAGGAGCAATAGTAAATTCTTGCTGTTATTCCATGGAGCCAATAAATCATACTGCCAACAAGAGGCTGTTGACACTGTAAGTGTAGTTAACTGTCTTGAAATACTAGGCCTCGAAATAAAATTCCAATATTTCACATAACCTCTTTTTTTTTTAAAGAAAAAAAACAAAACAAAACAAAACAACTATACTGCTTACATTTAGGGGCCTGCTGTTGTGTAACTATTCTTGAACAAATCTACTGTAAGTGTATATATATATATTTTTTTTCTGTGCAATAAATTCATTTAGAGATAAATTTGGATTGCAAATTATTTTGGGGGAGGCATGGTATTTGTGGCTAGTCTTACAAGTAAAAAGGACTAAAAGAAAGAAGGAAAATATTTTTATTACAGCATATTTACATCTGTCCAAAGTACTTATTTACTATAGTACTGACTAATGTATAATACTGTACACAAAGAAAGAAGTTAAATGAGTTATAATTCAGTCGAAGTATAGCTGGCCATTTTAAAACTTACCACTGAATCTTTCTGGTATGAAATGTGATATCTGGCAATCTGGTCCAGTTCATTACATCAGGTCATTTGTATGTTCTTATTACCATTTTGATAGCATAGCACATTTTATAACCCAGACATTTTACAATGGAACTATGATGCATGTATTTTCAAAAGTATAGACATACATGAAGCTATGAGGTCAAAAAAGATGAATGTCCGTAGTACCATATAGACTCAACAAATAAAAGTGTCCAAGGCTCTGAGTGAGATTTATGAATATTGTGTAAGATTAGGCCAACATGTGGTTTTGATAAAAATAATCTGTTCTTAAATTAGAATTACAGTCGTTGAGTACAGTGTTGAAAATGGCAGATAGATTTTAGCTATCTTTGCTCACTAGGGAAAATGGAAAAATGTTTAGTTTGGTCAGATTTTCACTTACCTTCTGAAAAATCTTACGTTTGAGAGAGAGAACCCTTCTGAAATAAGAATCCTTAAAGACATAACCCCTTTGGCACAAGTTTTCAAGAAACTTGTTTGATGTTGTAGACAATTATATGGCACACGTACTGTTCTAGATGTTTCATGCCAATAATATGTAAGCCATACCAAGGCTACATATACATATAGAGATGTTCCTCAGCTTACAAGGGGGCTATGTACAGAGACACACATAAAAAATTGAAAATGCATTTAATACCCCTAAACTATCAAAAATCATAGCTTACCTTAGGCTTATTTAAACATACTCAGAACACTTACATTTGCCTGCATTTGGGCAAAATCATCTTAAGCAAAGCCTATTTTATAACAAAGTATCAAATATCACATGCAATTTATTAAATATTACACTAAAAAAAAGAAGAATGTTTATATATAGAATGGTTGTAAGAATATCAGGTGTTCACCCCTGTAATCTTCTAGCTGACTGGGAGCTGTGGCTAACTGCCCCTGCCCAGCATCACAAGACGGCACCATACCACATGTCACTGGCCCTATTTATAAAGACCCAAATTCAAAATTCAAAGTACAGTTTCTACTGAATCACTTTCACTTTCACATCATTGCCAAATATATCATAAGTTGAATCATTGTAAATCAGGAGCCATCTGATTTGAAAGTTAAATCACAGTCACCCATATACACACACAAAAAAGGCCTTCATGTAGGGCCATCTATGTATCTCTAAACAACATAGCATGACATATCAACGGCAAAAAATGGATGCGAAGGGGACAATTGCTTTGCATCAGTACTCTGAGCAGTAACATACATGGCCTTACTCACCTAGCAGAACTCCAGAGCTAGCTGATGGCAAGGAATTTTACAAATGTTTGCTGAACAGCTTAAGCACTATTATTTTTAACTTAGTGTGCATATCTGTCTTCTCAAGATATGTTAATTTATTTTATTGACTTATTACAAAACCAAATAATTTCCTCTTATTTAAGTGGCAGATAAATAGAATTCTTTTTAATTTAAATCAAATGGCTTTTTAGGGAAAATATACTAAAAATTCTGAAACTTGTATTGCTTATGAATCTTTTATTGGAATCCTTATCAAGTTGTATTTTTCAAGTTTTTCCTAAATAATCTTCAACAAATTGAAAATAGTTTTTGGATTTTATTCAAGGCTATTAACACACAATTTCACTTTGTTAAATATTAGTGCTAAACGTTCAACCAAAACGTTGTGTCTTTTTTTTTCCACTACCACATCCTCCATCTACGGACTGGATTCTCTCCCCAACTAGCACATATATACCATTGTCTATCTTTAGGATAAGTAAGGGTCATCTTTTGTCTTTATTCTATTTCTTGTATGCTTCTGAACTTGTTGAATTTTAATAGTCACACCATAAGTATCACATATTTGATTTCCCTTTAAATAGTAAACAGTGCACAACCAGAGCATACCTTCAAAGCTATCAATATACTTACTCTGATATATTATTTTTGTATTTTTGTAAATTAAAATAATTAAAATAATAGAACAAGAGTTTCAGGTGGTAGGTGTTGTAAGTTTACCCAAACTGACTTTTGTCAAACTTGTTTTTGTCATCATATATGTCAAGTAGTTTTCTCAGGTTTATTTTTAGAATAGCCTTGTGTAATGAATATTTACACTGATATCTAGTATAAAAATCTTGCAATTTATTTTAGAAACATTAAGATATTGAAAATCAATCTATTTCTTTAATTCATTAAAGTCAATTGTGGCTTGTTTCCAGTACTTTCTTACTGGTTAAAAAATGAATTTGAAGTAGTCTGAATTTCATTATTATATGGCACTTTCCCTTTGATGAATACAAAGATGATATTCTATATTAGCTATCTGAGAAGAATTTATTTTTTAAATTTTATTTATTTGTGAGTGAGAGAGAGCACAAGCAGGGGGAGCAGCAGGGTGAAGGAGAAGCAAACTCCCGGCTAAGCAGGAAATCTGTTGCAGAACTGAGTCCCAGGACCCTAAGATCATGACCTGAGCTAAAGGCTCAGGCGTTTAACTGACTGAGCCACCCAGGTGTCCCAATCTGAGAAGAGTTCTGTATGTTATTCCTATTCATATGAAGTTTAAAATCTGGTAATTAACTTAATATTTTAGTGGCTATTACATAGATAGCACTATGTTCCACTCAGAGAGTAAGAAAGAAATATTAAATCAACCATATTCTATGCATTCTAAATGAAAATCATTAATCAATCATAATAAACCCTTCTATTGATGGAATATCAACTTATAAGCTTTCCTCCATATGAACAATGCCAAATACCAGAATAAAGGGTCATCTAATACAAATAAAGGATAGAATTAAAGAATTCTGGTAAGCCATTTAATTTTGAAAAATGGTGCTATATTGTTGCTGAGTTGTGGTTTTCAGTTACATAATATCTGATAAGTGTAGAAGTAACATGAGTGTTAAGTGAGATGAGAAATGGTATATAATAAAGATATTTTAAAAGTACAGATAAATACAAATTTGTAAACATAGCATTATGGAGGAATAAAAATAAATGATAGCTACACACTCTAAGTGAATAAATCTTGGAAAGTTAATAGAGAAGTAAAACAAGGACAGTGCAAAAAGTATGGTACATTTTTATGAAGTTCAAGCAAATTCTGTGAAACCGTAGATGGACTTAAAGACACTATTATGTATCAAAAATTGCAAAAATTAAGCAAGGAAATAGCAAACATAAAATAACCAAAGCATACAAACTTGGGTAGATACAATAGGTGTGATCATGTTCTACTTCATAAAGAGATGAGTTAATAGATAAATAGAAGTAACTAGACTTTTTAGACGTTAATAAAACTTTGCCTGTTATTTCTTAGCTATATAAAATATATGGTTTTCTAACAAAAACGCTTATCTTAAAAATATTTAAAAATAAATTTCAGGCTACTCCTAAGGTTCTATTTACTTTTCCACTGAAGGAAAAGCTGGTTGTTGTAGTTGTAGTTGTAGTTGTTTGTTTGTTTTAGTCTCCTCCTAGTTTTTATTATTATAATGTGGAATGAGGAATGTTAAATTGAAAAGTGAATTATTTTATAGACAAAATTCATTACTTGATTAACCTCCTGGTACAGCAGATGGAACTCCTGAAAACATGCCCTTTTGCCTTATTGGAAGAGTAACAGTTATGCTTACTTCTGACACATGCTTGGTGGTGGCCCTAAATAGTGACACCATAGTAAACATTTTGAATATTTGCAAGTAATTTTTATAGTCATAGGGCTCCAAAAGGCACTGCTGGTCTCTTAGCAGGTATTTCAATAAAGCTAAAAGTTGCCTGACTGTTTAAAAATATTAACAAGGCACAAAATATGGCAGAAATATTGTCCTCAGATATTATTTTTTTCCATATGCTCCTGATCCAAACATGACGAGTTATTTTTTTAATTTATTTATAAAAGATTTTATTTATTTCTTTGACAGAGATCACAAGTAGGCAGGGTCAGGCAGAGTGAGGGGGGGAAGCAGGCTCCCTGTTGAGGTGAGAGCCCGATGTGGGACTCGATCCAAGGATTCTGGGATCATGACCTGAACCAAAGGCAGAGGCTTTAACCCACTGAGCCACCCAGGTGTCCCCATGACAAGTTATTTTTTTTAAAGATTTTATTTATTTATTTGAGAGAGAGAGATTACAAGTAGGCAGAGTGGCAGGCAAAGAGAGAGAGGAGGTATCAGGCTCCCCGTTGAGCAGAGAGCCCAATGTGGGGCTCCATCCCAGGACCCTGAGATCATGACCTGAGCTGAAGGCAGCGGCTTAACCCACAAGCCACCCAGGAACCCACAAGTTATTTTTGATAGATATATATAGAATGTATTTTCCAGTTATAAGAAAAATGGTTCTGCTATTTTTAACCTTTTTAAAAAATTACATAATTTTTTAAAATTTAAATTTTATTTGTTAATGTTTTACCTTTCTTTTCTTTTTTTTTAAAGATTTTATTTATTTATTTGACAGACAGAGATCACAAGTAGGCAGAGAGGCAGGCAGAGAGAGAGAGAGAGAAAGAGGGAGAGAGAGAGAGAAGCAGGCTTCCTGCAGAGCAGAGAGCCAGATGCAGGGCTCAACCCCAGGACCCTAAGATCATGACCCGAGCCGAAGGCAGCAGCCCAAACCACTGAGCCACCCACGCACCCCAATGTTTTACTTTTCAATATACTACTTAGAATATAAACCCTATCCCATTTTGTAAGAAGGTTACCATTTAAAAAATGGTAATTTTCTCATTGTGTCTTCCCCTCTCATTGCTTTATTTTGAATAAAACATTTCACAATAAACATAACTGATGTTTTCCTTTTGATTGTCCCTCTGTTGGTCATATTGTATATGAGCCATGACAATTAGTTTTACAACATTTATTCATGTTTGTTGATATGTTTTATCATAACTAATTTTCCCTCCCTTATCTAGATTCCCCAGCTTTCAGACAGGTGGACACTTCAATAAACCATACCCAAGGGATGTATCAAGTACTTCTTAGACATTCTCTCAGATCCTTGAGGTCTAATTTTGCCTAGGATTTGCAATAGGTTCTGCCAGAGGCACCACTGTGACAACTGATGTCCATGGTCTATCTCCTGCTAAACTCAAGAGGTCACTGGTTTCCAAGTTTACCTATACAATTAATGCACTCCATCAAGTTCTTTTTTTTTTAATATTAACAAACTTATTTTAAAGTTTATATGGAGAGGCAAAGACTCACAATAGTCAACATAGTGTTGAACGAGAACAAAAACTGAGGACTGACTTCAAAGTTTACCATAACGATGGGGCACCTGGGTGGCTCAGTGGGTTAAGCATCTGCCTTTGGCTCAGGTCATGATCCCAGGGGCCTGGGATCGAGTCCCCTATTGGGCTCTCTGCTCAGCAGGGAGCCTGCTTCTCCTCATTTCTCTCTCTGTCTGTCTCTCTGCCTATTTGTGTTCTCTCTCTCTGTCAAATAAATAAATGAAATCTTAAAAAAGTATACCATAATGATAATTGGAAGCAAGATATTGTAATACCACAGAAAGACTAGATTAAAGGAACAGAATATATATTATTAATTATATTTCATATTTAATATAAAAGCAAAAGCAATACAAGAGAGCAAAATACAATCTTTTAAACAAATGGTTCTGGAGTAATGGTGAAGCTAAATGTAAAAATATAAATTAAAAATAAAATAAAATAATAAAATAAAATAAATCCAGGCAGATATCATACACTCTTCACAAAAATTAACTCAGATTGGATTATAAACCTAAGCATGAAACATGTAGAAGGTAATATAGAAGAAAATTTAAATGACCTTGGTTTTGGAAATAACTTTAGCTACAAAAGCACAAGCACTGAATTTAAAAATGTCTACTCTGTGAAACAATGCCAAGAGAATGAAAAGGCAAAGCACAGACTATGAGAAAAAATTTGCAAAATACACATCTGGCAAAGGACTTTTAATCAAAAAGACACAAAGACCCCTTAAAACTCAACAATGGTGGAAAAACCTGATTAAAAATGAGCCAAAGACCTTAGCAGATACCTCATAAAAGAAAATATTACAGATGGCAAATAAGCATATAAAAAGATGCTTCACATCATATGTCATCAGGAAAATGCAAATTAAAACAAAAAAGAGACACCAGTACATAGCCAGAATCAAGAACACTGACAACAGAACACGAAATGTTGGTGAGGATGTGGAGCAACAGGAATATTCTTCCATGTCTATTGAGAATAAAGAATGGAAAATAACTTGGCAGTTTCTTACAAAACTAAACATATTCTTGCCAGATGATTCAGCAGTAGCAGTTCTTGGTATTTATCCAAAGAAGATGAAACCTATACCCACAAAGATGTCTATAGTAGTTTTATTCATTACTGACAAAAGCTTGGAAGCAACCAAGATATCCTTTCATAGGTGAAAGTTCAAATAAAGTGTAGTTCAAGCAAACAATGGAATCTTATTTAATGCTAGAGAAATGAATTACCAAGCCATGAAAAGATATGGATATAAATATTTAATAAATATTTGATTTTAGGCTTCTACCAGTCTATCAATAGTATTAGTATATTTTAACAGTGAATGCTCAGCATTCAAGAATTTACCTAATAAAATATTTGGGGTTCAATATTTTAAATACTTCAACCTCTATGATTATATTCCTAATAATTTTGAATTGGAGTAAATAAACCTTAATTTTTTGTAACTTGTTTCTTATTGCAAAAGAGCTCAATGAAATTTTAGAAAATAAAAATTTACAAAAAAAAAAGTTTAGTTTACTATTGCCAAGTAATTTAAAACTTTACCTTATATTCAAATACATATATTTTTCTAAATTGATTTATAGGCTACTGAAACCAAAAACTTTTAGTTATAGTAGATATCATATCATGCAATCAATGCCAGAAAGCCATCTGGCGATGACTTGTCTTAAATAGAGCTAAGATGGGTGTTATTACAATGCAAGATGGAAACAAAGATAGTATAACAATTGAGTGTTACATAACTTTTCTGTTTTGATCAAGTTACTAATCTAGAAAAGGCTTTTATCGGTGACACACTTGGGAATTTAACAAAACTTGTAAACTAGCATGTGCGACTCAATCCTAGAAAACAACACAATCAATAACACTTTCTTTAGATGAAATCATGACTATTTCTCCATTTGAATAAAAAAGGTAGCAACCCCAATAAGTTTATTGAACATGAAAAGTTGAAATGCTATAATGCACCTAAGGAATTAAATGGTCCAGTCATGAATTACAAAAAAAGTATATAAATTACCAAAGTGTTTGTATAATTGGAATGTACAACTGCCCATTATCGTTCAATAGTGTAGGCTTGTACAAGAACTCTATAAAAGAACTCCACTTCTAAACCGTGGAAAATATGTTCCCTTTCCCCCTATATACAACTATTAAGCCATTCATTTAGCTTTTAAAATATCCACTTAATACAGGCTTTTTACTCATTTGAACAGGCAGCAGGGCTCTATTCTTATTGCTTACATCTGAAGGATAGACGTCTAGCGTAAGAGGTAAAGCCCATAAAGGAGCCCAATAATAACAAGAAAATAGAGTTTAGTGAGCCCTTACAATCTTCCAGCTACCTTTCTGAGAATACTTCAATTAATAAAACATATAAAATACCTGACCACAAAGAGCTTGCATTCTTTTGAAATATAATAGTAAAATAAACCAATATTAGAGGGGCACCTCGGTGGCTCAGTCCATTGAGTGACTGCCTTTGGCTTGGGTCATGATCTCAGGGTCCTGGGATGTAACTCCCCAGCAGGCTTTCTAGGCAGTGGGGTGTTTTCTTCTTCCTCTGTGCCCCCTCCCAATTCTCTCTCTCTCTGTCTCCAATAGGAAAATAAACCAATAATAGAATAATCATTGATGGTTGATGGTGATAAGTGTTACAAAGAAATACAAGAAAGGTAAAAGCCATTGGAGAATGCTGGGATGAAAGTTAATTGTATTTTGTGTTGGGTGGTTATATCTCATTTGTGAGATGTTATTTGCACAAAGACCCAGGAAGTGAAGGAGGGTGTTATACAAATATTGAAGGAAAGGATTGCTCTAGGCAGAGCAAGTAAGTATATAGACTTTGTGTGAACAGCTGGTCTGTTACTTTTGAGGAAATGCAAGGAGGCCAATGAGGAGTTCATAGTGGTGGAGAGAGGAAGAACGTATTGATTTATGACGCTCTAGTACATTGAAACACCTTCAGTTTTTATTTAATATGAAAGGGGAAGATACCAAAAGACTTTCAACAGCAGAATAAAATCATCTGACTTGATTTTTAGGTTAAGTTGCTGTACCAAAATAAATTTGCAGGGAGAAAGGAGTGCAGTATGTGTGGAAGTGGGATTATCAATCAAGTCAATAATTCAGGAACATATGATGGTGTTTTTAGCATGCTGAGTGGTAATAGAAGTGGTGAGGTATGGTTTTTATTTTGTATCTATTTTGATGGTGAATATTCTGGTGAACAGGATGGGGTATGTGCAGGACAGACAATATCAACATTTATTTTACCTGCACAAACAGAAGGGAGGAGTCTTCATTCCCTGATATGGAGAGAATTCTGAGTTCAAATGTTCTTTCTGATTAAATGGCATAGTGATGATGTGTATTTAGTAAGACAGTGAAAGAGAGCAGTAAGCATAATGTTAAGCGGTAAGACATTATAATACATTTGAACATCAAAAAACGTTGTGTTGGATCATCTGTTTATGTGAGTAAATAAATAAAAAAAGCTTCCTGGGGTTCTGATAGAGGTAAAGAAGACTACTATATGATCCAAAGGGGCACGTGCACCAAATGTTGATAGCAGCAATATCCACAAGGGCCAAACTATGGAAAGAACCTTGATGTCCATCAACAAATGAATTTTATATATATATATATATATATATATGATGGAATACTATGCAGCCATCAAAAGAAATGAAATCTTGCCATTTTCGATGACATGGATGGAACTAGAGGGTATTATGCTTATCAAAATAAGTCAACCAGAGAAAGAGACTATCATATGATTTCCCTGATATGAGGAAATGGAGGTGCAATGTGGTGGGTTTGGGGGACAGGCAAAGAGTAAATGAAACAAGATGGGATCGAGAGGGAGACAAACCATAAGAGACTCTTAATCTCACAAAACAAACGGAGAGTTGCCAGGGCGGTGGGGAGGGTAGGGAGAGGGTGGTGGGGTTATGAACATTGGGGAGGGTATGTGCTTGGTGAGTGCTGTGAAGTGTGTAAACCTGGCGATTCACAGACCTGTAACCCTGGGGCTAATAATACATTATATGTTAATTTAAAAAGAAGAAGAAGAAGAAGACTACTATTAATCCAATGCTATGGTTTTCAGCAAAGAGTGTGTAATCAGGCATATTTTATTAAAGTATCCAATTAAAATGATGGTCGAACATTGGAATAACAGAAAACATAAAAATAAGAGATTTTAAAAAGAGATATGGGACAGTGTAGAGAATATAGTCAATGATATTATAATAGTGTTATATGGTGACAGATGGTGGCTATATTTGTAGTGATCATCGAATAATATATGGAGATATTGAAAACCTGAAACCAATGTAACACTGAATATCAACTATACTCAAATAAAAGAAGAGTAAAAATAAAATATTTAAATTGAAAAAGATAAAAAGAGGGACAAGAATTTGAAAAGTGAATTCAAAATGAGTAAAGATGAGGCTAAGACATACTTTGAACCTTGAGGAAAACACCATTTTGAAAATTCTTCCCATTTTGAGAAAACTCAAATGAATCAATACCATAAAAGAACCCATTTTAACTGAGAGATGTAATGAATGCTCAAGATATAATTTTAACAGGATAAATCTTCCCTCTGAAACAGCATACAGAAACCAGGGGAAACAATTGGAAGCAAAATAAACTATACTGAAAATAAGAATTAGGAAAATGATAAATGATGAAAGATAAGAAAATTATACCTGCGACAGAGATCTAGTGAAGAGAATTTTTAGCTTGTGGTTTAATGTTTTTGAGGATAATCTAGAGTTCATAACTGCCTTGAGACAGGCTGGGTGTAGGCAGTTTAGGCAGACCCCTAAGACAGGCCTACTTTGGGCAGGTGGTGTTGGAGGAGGCCATTGTGCTGGACAAAGACAAATCCAACCATTTGACTAAAGTGTCTGTGAAGATGTTGAAGTCAGATGCAACAGAGGAAGACCTGTCAAACCTAATCTCAGAAATGGAGATGATAAAGATGATTGGACAGCACAAGGACACCATAAACCTGCTGGGTCCTGCACACAGGACGGTCCTTCGTACACTCTCACAGAATATGCCTCCAAAGACAACATACAGGATTACCTGCAGGCCCAGAGGCCTCCTGACCTGGAGTACTGTTACAATATCAGCCAAAATGCAGCAGAGCAACTCTCCTCCAAGGACCTGGTATCCTGTGCCTACCAGGTAGCCTGAGGCATGGAGTACCTTGCCTCCAAGAAGTGCATACACCAAGTCCTGGCCACCAGGGAAGTGCTGGTGACAAAGGACAACATGATGAAGATCTCAGACTTCAGCCTTGACAGAGATATCACCACATCAGTTACTATAAAAAGACAACTAACAGTGGACTGCCTGTGAAGTGGATGATCCCTAAGACCATGTTTGGCCAGATCTACATCCACGAGAGTGACTTCTGGTCTTTTGGGGTGATCCTGTGCAAAATCTTCACTCTGGAAGCCTCCCATAACCTGGAGTGCCTGTGGAGGTGGTTTCCAAGCTGCTGAAGGAGTCATTTGATGGATAAGCCAATGAGTGCACCAGAGAGTTATACACAATAATGAGGGGTGGCTGGCATGTGGTACCTTCAAGCTGCTGGTAGAAGACCTCGATCATTCTGTGGCCTTGACGTCCAACCAGGAGTACCCGGACCTGTCCTTGGCCCTGGAACAATACTGTCTATGCTTTCCCAACACCCAAAGCTCCACCTGCTCCTCAGGGAAGAATTCCACCTTCTCTCATGTGCCGTTGCCCAGGGAGGCCTATCTGCCCTGACACCCAGCCCAGCTTGCCAATGGTGGACTCAAATGACTAGTATCCCTATTACTCCTGTCCAGATTTCATCATAAGCTGTAACCCTTACCCCCCACCCTCCCTGCAAGACTCACTGCCTTCTCCTTTGTCCCTTTCCTACTGGCAGGAGCCAGCTGCCTACCTGAGGCCTTCACCCTTTGAAGTTCACCTCACTTCCCCTTCCTCTTCCTCCTCCTTACAACCTGCTCATGAAAGAAAGGCAGAGCGAGGCAGGTACTTGCTCGTGGCTACTTCCTTCCCTCCCATATGTTGGACCAAAACCCCTCCTGGCATCTGGTACTGCCTGGACGTCGAGGGAGTGGGAGATGAGGCATGCCAGTGAAAGCTGTCGGAGCTTTTCTGTTTTGGTTTTGTCTTCTTAGCATAACATGTAAGACTGAGTTCTGGTGGCAGGGACCTAGTCCTTGGGGCTATAGCACTAGCTTCAGGAGGTCAACTGCTCTGGGCCTTGGCTAAGTGCAACCCCTGCTCCAGAGATATGGTGCCAAGGGCTTATTAATTATGATACTAATTTGCTTTGCTGACCAAATGCCTGGTATCAACAGATGGGAAGGCAAAGACTGGAAGCAGTGTTGTGACCATGGGGTCCAGCCCCAAACTATGAAGAAAACACAAAGTTATAAATCTGAGTAAGTATATATTTACACACCTCTTTAAATAGGTTGTTATCAAAGATTTAATCAATGGGTAATATGCTTCTCATGGCTGGGAAGCATCAGTTGCCATATATTAAAAACAAAGGAAAGAGGTGTCTGGGTGGCTTCCTCCGTAAGTGTCCCTTCTTTTCAGGTCATGATCCCAGGGTCCTGGGATGGAGCCCCACATCAGGCTCTCTGCTCAGTGGGAAACCTGCTTCTCCTTTTCCCTCTGCCCTGCTTATAGTTCCTCTTCCTGTCTCTCTGTCTGTCAAATAAATAAAATATTAAAAAAAAAAAGAAACAAACAAAATGTTTTTAAAAGGTCTTTTTTTTTTTTAATTTTCTAGGGGTGCCTGGATGACTCAGTTGTTTAAGCAGATGTTTGCCTTTGGCTGAGGTCATGATTCCAGTGTACAGGGATCCAGCCCTGCATGGGACTACTTGCACCCCAAGGAGCTTGCTTCTTCCTCTCCCTTTGCACGTTATTCCTCCCGCTTGTGCGCTTCCTCTCTCTCTCTCTCTTGCTGTCAATAAACAAAATAAAATCTTTACTAAATAAATTAATAAATAAACCTACTTCCAGCTTAGGTCCCTTAACAAAAATTGCTACTGCTTCATTTAAAAAAAAAAAAAGATAATTTAGAAAGATGCTTCCAGAGCTAAAAAGCTGTTTTTTTTTTTTGGATTAAATATAGAAGTGCTTTATAAAGTAAAAGAAAAAATATGCTATATTAACACTAATCACACTATAACTTTGGTGGTTATATCAAGATAATGAAAAGTGATTTTAAAGCAAATTTCATTATCAGACATAAAGATCAAGGCAAAATTACAGAAGAGTAAAAGGATGAATTCATCAGGGAGTATAATAATTCTTGACTTTTAATACTTAATAACAGATTTGGGGATATATAGGGGAAAACTAAGAACAAAAATCATAACTTCTACCTTAGAAGAGAAATGGAAAAAAGTTTCAACACCTTTATTTTGAGATTATATAGACAAATGGTCATCAAATTGGTAAGATATGTAAGGCTTGAACAAAATTATCAACTAACTAGATATGCTTGATATTACAGAATACTCCCAACAACCGCAGACTACATATATCTTAAGCCATGATTTTCTTTGCAAAGGTCAACATTGATAATGTTCTAGTCATACCTCCGTGTACCAGAAAAGAAGTAGCATGTTTCTTGAAAGACACAGCTATCAAAGCTCCATTGAGAAACCGTAATGATGGAGAAGGGATTTGCAAATTATATATCTGATAATGGACCTCTACTCTGTTTATTAAAAAATGAATAAAAATAAAATACCTTACTAATAAACAAACAGAGTATCCAATTTTACATGTGAAGAAAATTATTGAAGAGACATGTCACCAAAAGGATATGGATGGCTTTTAAGCACATGACAAATTTATCAACATTTAGACATTAAAGAAATACAAATTAAAATCATAATGAGACATGCTTACATATCTATTAGAATGGCTAAAATTATAAAGGCTAATTTACTTCGTCTGAGCTAGATTGAGAAGCAACAAAAAATCTAAACTGTTGTTGGCATATATCATGATACCACCACTTTGGAAAATAGTTTGAAATATTTTTTTAAATGCAAAATATGTTGCAGTTACACAAATAGCCATTTTACTTCTAGGCATTTAACCAAGAGAAACAAACCCTATGTTCATACAAGGACTTGTATATGAATTTCATAGCAGCTTTATTTTTAAGAATTGAAAACAGTGGAAATGTTCATCAATGTCCATCAATAGAGCAAAGACAAATTATGATCTATTCATTAAAGAGATTACTATTCAACATCAAAATGAACTATTTACAATTGGAGATTCTCAAAGTAATGATGCTGAGAAAAGAAAAGCCAGGCAATGAATAGAATATACTGTTTGATTCCATGACTATAAAAAAATCTAGAAAATACAAATTTATATATAGTCACAGTCATCAAATATATTGGTGTGATTTTCGTGCCTTCTTCTGTGCTCCCATAGCTTCCTACACTTGGATCTCCGAGCATTTGTTACACCATGTGAAAATATGAACTCTTTTTCTTTATTATGTCTTACAAGAAAAAGAATCCTTGAAATTTTATGGACATTTGAACTCTCAGTTATAAGCAGAAATTCTATCATACAGTAAATTTCCAAATATAAAAGCCAGAGTTTTACAATGACTTCTAAGCTTTTAACTGATCTAGCCACTCATGTGACCTCTGTGACCTCTTTCCCTGCTACTCTTCAGTCCCTCACAGTGGCCTCCTTGCTATTCCTCAGATATGCCAGGCACGATCCAACCTTATGGCCTTCAAGATAGCCAATTCCTTTGTCTGGAGTGACCTTATTGCTGATAGTTCTGGTCAAATTCATCACCTTTCCATACGTTTGTTCAATTGTCAGCTTCATTTTAACTACCCTGATCTTCCTATTAAAATTATTACCTCCCCATTCCCTGCCTAGTAACCTTGATTTTTCTCACCCTGATCTAATTTTTCTTTTTCCCCATTGTACTCATCATTTTTGAATACACTATGCAATTTTTATTTAGGTTTATACCTTTTAATTTTCTCACCCATTCAAATAAACGTTCTACAAATCCAAGTATTTCATTTACCAGTGTAGTATGAAGTAATATCTGCCATAAAATAGGTTCAATAGACAATTGGTAAATTTCAGAAAAAACGAATGTTGAGAGTATACTGAATTTCATAAGTCATTTCAATATTTTTTTCCAAAAAATAAACTATGTGAAACATACCTTAAATTTACTTTCAAAATATTTTATAGCATATAATGGACAATATACATAAGCCTTAAAGAAACAATCATATAAATAACGATTTCATACCTACTTAAAAACTGCATAATACCAGACTCCTAGATCCTCTCTGAATGCTCTAAAATAACCCTTCAAAAGAAATACATTTTTAAAAATTACAGATTTTTTGGCAAATAATTTAATAAAATAAAAGTTTCATTCATCTATGTAGATCATAATAAATGTTTTTTTTTTTTTTTTTTAAAGACACATTTATTCAGCGTCATGATCAGACTATTACATTTAGCAATCAACAGCATGGGTGCAAAAAAAAAAAATCTACATTAAAACCCTTTGTTGGAATGCTTTACACTTTCCACAGAACAGAAACTAAAATAACCTGTTATACAATTAGTCACAAATACAGTCCTCGAGTTTTTTTGCCCATACACATGAGTATTGTCTAAAACATGTCTTCTTTGTAGCAGCTAGGCCCTGCCACCACTGTGCTTGGCTGAGTTCACAAATCTGTTGTAACCTGTAGCTTCCCTGTCACTTCTCTGGCTCTCCTCTCCTGCTAAGCTTTGTTTCCTGGCAGTAATTAAAACCTTCTGCCACTGCCATAGCTGCTGCTGCTGCTGGAACCACCATAGCCACCTTGGTTTCGTGGTTTGGCGAAGTATTGGCCTCCACCACCATAAGGGCCAGAGCTTCTGCCTCCAAAATTGCCTCCTTTCATGGGTCCAAAATTTGAGGATTGATTGTTGTAATTGCCAAAATCATTATAGCTTCCACCACCTCCAAAGTTGCTTCCATCATTACCAAATCCGTTATAGCCATCCCCACTGCCACCATATCCACCACCACCTCGACTGCCACCAAAGCCACCTCGACCACTGAAGTTTCCTCCGCGACCAAAGTTGTCATTCCCACCAAAACCACCTCCACGACCACCACCAAGTTTCCAGAACCACTTCGACCTCTTTGGCTGGATGAAGCACTAGCCATCTCTTGCTTAGAGAGCGCTTTCCTTACTTCACAGTTGTGGCCATTCACAGTATGGTATTTTTGAATGACAATCTTGTCTACAGAATCATGGTCATCAAATGTTACAAAAGCAAAACCCCTCTTTTTGCCACTGCCTCGGTCAGTCATGATCTCAATCACTTCGATTTTCCCATACTGTTCGAAATAATCTCTTAGATGATGTTCTTCAGTGTCTTCTTTAATGCCACCAACAAAAATCTTTTTCACAGTTAAGTGGGCACCAGGTCTTTGAGAATCTTCTCTTGAGACAGCCCTCTTTGGTTCCACAACTCTTCCATCCACCTTGTGTGGCCTTGCATTCATGGCTGCATCCACCTCCTCCACAGTGGCATAGGTGACAAACCCAAAGCCTCTGGAGTGCTTGGTGTTCGGATCTCTCATTACCACACAGTCCGTAAGTGTTCCCCATTGCTCAAAATGGCTCCTCAGACTCTCATCGGTTGTTTCAAAGCTCAGACCTCCGATGAAGAGCTTCCGAAGCTGTTCAGGCTCTTTGGGAGACTCTGACTTAGACATGACGGCGGTGGGAGGGGAGACTTTAACGATGCTTACTCGGTGGCGTCCACAGGCAGAAAGGATAATAAATGTTTTTAATAAGCATGAAATTATAACTCTGAAGTGTGCTAAAATGAAACCACCTGCTAAGGGTGAGAGAACAAAAATAAACATCATTTTTCCAAATAAGAGGAATTTATTACCTTTGAATCAAAGCATATAGATTTGTTCAAACTGGCAATAAAGGAATATGGAAACACAAAACATAGAATGTCATATTTTAGATTTCTAAAAGACTTCAAAGTGAAGAGTATATATTTTTTAAATGCTACATAATGCTACATAATGACAAGATGACAGGGTGTGACAAATAGCATTTTAAAAGCTCTACTCATAATGGAACTGAAAGTCTCATTTCCCTATAATTTTATATATGTCATTAATTTACAATATCTGGATACAACATATTACCAAACAGATGTTCATCAAAGACTAAATTATTTTTAAAGGAACATAATATTTTGAACCTACATCTATTAATCATTTTTTCGATCTAACATTTATAGTCTCGCTAAACAATTTATCAGTTGTCGACAAAATTAAAAAAAAATAGGATAAAAAGTCGTGTTTGGAAAAGTAGATTTTCTTTGAAATTTGCAACTAAATGAAAATATTGCTGATATTTTTGAAACTTTAAATGTAATTTTATATATATCTGACCTATCAGATGATATAAAATTTTTGGAGAAAATATGACATATTTTTTTGATCTTGGTTGAAGGTATTAATAAAGATCAACTGCTTGTATTATTTGCATTGTGATATCTTAGTTAATAAACATGAATAACTGGTATAAAATATGTTTTTTTAAAAATTTTATTTATTTACTTGACAGAGATCACAGGAAGGCAGAGAGGCAGGCAGAGAGAGAGAGGAATGGAAGCAGGCTCCCTGCTGAGAAGAGAGCCCACTGTGGGACTCAATCCCAGGAACCTGGAATCATAACCTGAGCCGAAGGCAGGGAATTTAACCCACTGAGCCACCCAGGCACTCTAAAATATGATTTTTTAATATATAGAATTATAGTTCTTGCCAAAATATGGAACTAGCTGGAACTGAATGCCTCCTTCAAAGTCAGCTCTTTAAAAATTATGCAAGTGTAATATAGAACTATTTCAGATATGAACCAAAAACAAAGAAATGATGATAAATTCCTTAAAAGACTCAAAGTTGCTCTTGACTGGTATGTTTCTAGCTCTATTCCTGGTTTGAGGACAGTTTTTAACAGGCCTGTCACTGTAGAAATCAGCTGGATGTCTAGAGGCTATCAGAACTGTGCAAAAACCTTGAAGGGGTAAAGACTTGAAAATTCTTTAGAGAGATTAGCTCCCTAAGGCATTATTCATCCACACATTTTCCTCCAAACCATTAAGGCTGATGGATGAGGGGCACCTGAGGGGCTCTATCATCACCTGGGTGGTGGGTTAAGCCTCTGCCTTCATCTCAAGTCATGGTCTCTGGGTCCTGGAATCCAGCCCCACATCGGGCTCTGCTCAAAAGGAAGCCTGCTTCCCTCCCTGCTTGCCTGCCTCTCTGCTTACTTGTAATATCTCTCTCTCTCTCTCTCTCTCTGTCCAATAAATAAATAAAATCTTAAAAAAAGGCTGATGGATGCTAAATTATGAAAACTGCTCCCTCCAAATGATGCTTCTTCATAAAGATTTAAGAATTTAAAATTGTAAGAATTTAAAATTGAAACTTGATTGTAGGATTTATGTTACAGAATAACATCAAGTGAAGGCAGTTATTATTAGATCTGAAGTATTTGTGATTCTGAATTCTTGGCCTCATTAGTAAATTTATTTTTAAATTCTCCCATGGAGTGGTGATTGGCCTTCAGTCTTTCACTGATGTACATCATTGGGTCAAATGAGATGTGTGTGCCCAGATCTATATATAATCTTCTTTGTATTTCACTGGAGATGGCATTTCTGAGTTTTGTTCAATTGAATTTGGACAGATGTTTTAATAGTCACTTCTAGAGTTGGCCCTGGAGAATATCTTCCTTTTTTTTTTTCTCTTCCTGATTCTCTGAAAAACCCGCACTAATTCACATTATCACAGTGATATCACAATTCAAGTTTTTCCAAACACTATAGCTGCAAAATAGAAGGAAGCTACTCAGAATGTAATGCTATTGTGAATGATTGAGAAAGAAAACATTAATATATTTAAGCTACCAGGTTTCAATGTATTTTATTGTTGCTTAGAAAATCCTAGCATACCCAGACTTTACAGAGATTTGATGATCCTAAGAGGAGCTGAACTCATGGACCAAAATAACTATGCACATAAAAAGTACAATTACTTACCTAAAAAAGATGATGTGGTTAACTTTATATGGCAATCAAAGTGTTATTGGAACAGGAATTTAAAAAATAGCTTAGGGGCGCCTAGGTGGCTCAGTGGATTAAGCCACTGCCTTCAGCTCAGGTCATGATCTCAGGGTCCTGGGATCAAATCCTGCATCAGGCTCTCTAATCAGCAGGGAGTCAGCTTCTCTCTCTCTCTCTCTCTCACTCTCTCTCTTTCTGCCTGCCCTCCGTCTACTTGTGATCTCTCTCTGTCAAATAAATAAATAAATAAATAAATAAAATCTTGAGAAAAAAGAATGACTGTAGTTTTAAAAAATAGCTTAAAAGGGGCACCTGGGTGGCTCAGTGGGTTAAAAAGACATGTAGACCTGTGGATTAGAGTAGAGTGTCCAGATATGGACCATCAACTCTATGGTCAAAAAATCTTTGACAAAGCAGAGAAAATTATACAGTGGAAAAAAGACAGCCTCTTCAATCAATGGTGCTGGAAAAATTGGACAGCTATGTATGGAAGAATGACACTCAACCATTCTCTTATACCATACATAAAAATAAATTCGAAATGGACAAACGACCTCAACGTGAGTCAGTACTCTATCAAAATCCTAGAGGAGAACATAGGCAGTAACCTCTTGGACACTGGCCACAGCAAATTCTTTCAAGACATGTCTCCAAAGACAAAGGAAACAAAAGCAAAAATGAACTTTTGGGACTTCATCAAGATCAAAAGTTTCTGCACAGTAAAGGAAACAGTCAACAAAATGAAGAGACAACCCACGGAAAGGGAGAAGATTTTCACAAATGACATTACAGATAAAGGGCTGATATCCAAGATCTATAAAGAACTCCTCAAACTCAACACACAAAAAACAGATAATCATGTCAAAAAATGGGCAGAAGACATGAACAGACACTTCTCCAAAGAAGACATACAAATGGCAAACAGATGCATGAGAAAATGGTCATCATCATTAGCCATCAGGGAGATTCAAATCAAAAGCACATTGGGATACCACCTTACACAGTTAGAATGGCCAAAATTAACAAGGCAATAAACAACAAGTGTTGGAGAGGATGTGGAGAATGGGGAACCCTCTTACACTATGGGTGAGAATGCCAGTTGGTGCAGCTACTTTGGGATACAGTGTGGAGACTCCTTAAGAAATTAAAATTAGAGCTACCCTATGACGCTGCAATTGCACTACTGAGTATTTACCCCTAAGATACAGATGCAGTGAAAAGAAGGGACATCTGTACCTATAGCAGCAATGGCCACAGTCATTAAACTTTGGAAAGAACCAAGATGACCTTCAATGGATGAACGAATAAAGAAGATATGATCCATTTTTACAATGGAGTATTATGCTTCCTTCTGAAAGGAAGGATACCCAACTTTTGTAACAACATGGACGGGACTGGAGGAGATTTTCCTGAGTGGAATAATTCAAGCAGAGATTGTCAATTTTCATATGGTTTCACTTAATTGTGGAGCATAAAGAATAACACAGAAGACACTGGGTGATCAAGAGGAGAAGTGAGTGGGGGGAAATTGGAGGGGGAGACAGACCATGAGAGACTCTGAGAAACAAACTGAGAGTTTTGAGGGGAGGGGGCAGAGGGTTGGGTAAGCCTGTTAATGGGAGTTATGGAGGGCACATTTTGCATGGAGCACTGGGTGTGGTGCATAAACAGTGAATTTTGGAACCCTGAAAAAAATAAAATAAAAATGACAACAACTCCTTTTCCCAACATGTGGTAGGAGTCCCCCAAATGATTGGAAGCAGCCTCCATTAGAGATCAATCCACTGCATGTTGAAGGTCCTCCCACTTCAAAAAGACCAAGAAATATCCAATCCCAAAACAAAGTAAGGGCCAGCTCCACCTCATGGAATACCACCTGCTCTCCCTTAGATAGTGTGCTGTTGCTTTAATAAACCTGCCTTCTGCTTTCACTTGGGCATTGATCTCTAATTCTCACGTGCCAACAATAAAAATAATGATGGTTTACCGTTACAATTCATAGAAAAGGAGGTACAGGGAAATTGAATGGAAGGGAATAACAAATAGGTTCATAAGTCAATCTTCCTTGTAAAAACATTAACCTGAAAGAGCATTTCTGCCACCTCTCTCCTGTTTGATCTGCTAAAGAATGACCATGATACATGAATTATAGTTCGGGATTTTGAAAAGCATAATAGCTTTATACCAACTCTTGAGCTTGCTTTTATTTATTTATTTATTTATTTATTTATTGCTAACAAGATAGGTCGATTGGATATGCGGTTCCTGACAACCAACCTCAGAAGAGATTCCATCTTCATGAGAAGTCAGAAAGAACCACAAACCAAACCTCAAAATGGATTCAAAGAGAAAATACTCTTAAAAAATTTCCCTTCCTGGGGCACCCGAGTGGCTCAGTGAGTTTGGCTCATTGGGCCTTTGCGTTCGATTCAGGTCATGATCCTAGGGTCCTGGGATTGAGCCCCATGTCTAGCTCTCTGCTCAGCAGAGAGCCTGCTTCCACTTCTCTCTCTGCCTACTTGTGATCTCTGTCTGTCAAATAAATAAATAAAATCTTAAAAAAAAATTTTTTTGGGCACCTGGGTGGCAGAGTGAGTTAAAGCCTCTGCCTTTGGCTCAGGTCATGATTCCAGGGTCCTGGGATCGAGCCCCACATCAGGCTCACTCCTCAGCAGGAAGCCTGTTTCTTCCTCTCTCTCTGCCTGCCTCTCTTCCTACTTGTGATCTCTATCAAATAAATAAATAAAATCTTTAAAACTAAAATTTCCCTTCCTATCAGAAGCAGACCAAACCACTAACAAATTCCCCAGAAAGCTTCATCTAAAAGGTTGTACTTTCTTCAGACACCCAGCAGGACCTTCTTCTCTGGGCCTGGTATTTCTTCAATGGCCTATTCCAGAGAATAAGACACTAAACTACTGAGCGCCAAGGGCCTCAGAACCACGAAAGAGATGATGAGGTGCACAATGTATGCCTCTGGTCACCAAGAGGGTATGTAAACGTTTGCTGCTTTTCTGCATTTTTCAAAGCTGAGTTTTTAGCTGGTGGCCGCTCCTTTAGGATAAATTGCTGATACCGTAAAGTAAAAGCTATTATATGATCTTTTACAAACCATTTCCTATCTTTGCAATCTCATGTGCCAAGACAGACACGGATTATTTAAAACCCTGAAGAGAGTGCTATTGCATTTAAGTTGCCTGTAACCTTCGTGCAATAGATTTATGATTGATGATTTAGTTAAAATATAACTAAATATAACTAAAATATAACTGTTTTAAATATTTATTCTCAGTAAACGATTTCAAACTATGCTCATTTAAGTAAGTTGGTACATAATACCATTTCTATTAAAACATAGTGCAAGGACCAATGCCCCGCTTCCCAGAGAACCCCAAGCTCTTTTTCTAGAATGGCCATATACGTATGTATCAGGCATCCTCTTTTCACTCCCTTTGTGGAGCACCTACCATGGAGGTCATGTAATAACCAATAATCAAAAAACAAACAAAAAACCGAAACATCCAGGTCGAAGTGATTCGCGTGTGCCATGAGGCAATGGCAGACCTTGCCTGGAGACTAGGAGACTGCTTAAACAGATCGCGGGCAAGCATCTCAGCCCAGGCCTGTGCTGGGGAAGCTGGTTCCCGGCTTTGGGCACAATCAGGAAGTCAGCGAAGTGAACCGAGAGTGCAGCCAGGGTTTAGGGCAGATGATCTTTTTGCAGCCAGGCAGCAGGCGGACACCTGCTTGGGGAGCCAGGCTAGTAGGCCGCCCAGTGCTGGCGCTGGCCAGACTCGCATGCCCCCGGGGCTTCGCCGGCGCCATTGCCCCAGGCCCGCACCTCAGGATGGACGGGGAGGTGGGCGGGGGGCGGGGGCGGCCCGGAGAAGGGGCTTTGCTAATTACCGAAGCGGGAAGTGAGCTCGCGGAGGAAGCGGTGGAGAGTCTGAGAGGAGGTGGAGGGGCTGGCGGAGGAGGGGCGCACAGCGCTGAGGTGCTCTGCTGCGGCCCAGTCGGCACTGCAGGAGCCCCGCCCTCCCGTGCTGCAGCCCAGCCCCTGAGGCCGCACTGTCCCGCTCCCGTGGCCCGCTGCCCCGCCCCGCCCCAAGGCTTCCCGGACGACCCTCTGCGAGCAGGTAAAGTGACACCGCGCTCCGCCCTCACCAGGAGCAGAAAGCGCGGTCCCCGAGCTCGCGGGGGTGTCGGGACCCAGCCTCCCGCGACCCCCGGGGTAGCGGGACCACCCCGGACGACGCGCCGCACCCGGGTCCCCACGGGGTCGGGCCTGGAACAGAGCCAGGGGAGGTGCCCCCCTCAGCGAGCGCAATAGCCCCCATTGTTTGGCACCCCCACGTGCGGGTGCCAAGGACCCCCTTCCCTCATCCCGAGCTGTGGCCCCGCCACTTTTGTTCTGGACCTGGGATCCCAGGTGGAAACTAGTCCCTCAAACCTCCCTGGCAGCAAGGAGCACAAGGAGGGATTCTCAGTCGTCCAGTCCGCCCCCCCCCCCCCCGCCCCGCCCTGCTCTTCTTCTCTCCACATTCACATGCCTTCTGGCCTCCCTTTCCTCTCCTCGTTGTCACTTTTATTAAATGGTTTTGTTCTGCATGTTCACCTGCAGAGCGATTTCATCAATGAATATACAGGAAACTGAGTTGGAGCCCACCTGTGAGAGCCCACCTGTGGAGGCCTTTCATTAGAATGGTCTCTGGTTCTCGCATCAGTTCAGAATGCTGCGTGTACCTGAGGACCGAGTCCAGATGTTTCTTTCATCTCTGACTTGAATTTGAAATCCTAATGTCACTATGACCTGGGAAGCCGAGGTCCACTGCATCTTCATCTGAAATTCCACTAGAGCTCCCATTTACCTAGTGCCAGCCTGAGTCTGTTTTCCACTACTGTCAAGGTTCTAGAAGTTCATGCACTGCCCACCACTAACAGTAGGGGAATCTCTCTGTCCAGATTTTTTACATAAGGAGGTCAGTTACAGGAGATTAGGGCCCACTCTAACCACCTCACTGTAATGTGATTGCATCTGTAAGGACTCTAGTTCCAAATAAGGTCACGTTCTGTGGTACCAGAGATAAGGACAGCAGCAAGGTTTCTGGGGGTAATGCAGGTCAGCTCTTAACAGTCCACTCTAGGCTCCCCAAAGTCGTGTCCTTCCCGTGTGCAAAATACTTTCACCCAATGCCGTCCAAAGCACTAATCATCCCAGAATCAACTCAAAATCTGAAATCTCATCTGTCCTCCTCCACTGAAAGACCCTGATCTCACCCAGACCCTGGGACCTGAGGACTGCATCCAGAAGCCACAGTCTCCTGGTAAAGCTGCCCATCAGGTCCTGACATCACCCTCATTCGTCCCAGCAGCCGAGGGCCTACAGTTCCCAGAGACAGTTTCTCAGAGGAAGTTTTAAGACCACCTCAGAGAACGTTCCTTGGGAGTGGATGAAGAGAGAAGGGGGTCAGAGCCTCCTGCCATTCCCAGGGCACCCAGAACCCAGAGAGTGAGGCCTTGGGTGCTTTCTAGTGACAAGGCAATTCTTTGACTTTGGGACTTCAGAGTTAATTTAGTTTTCATTTGTGATTATTATATTTGAGTGGGGGCCATAGCATTTCTTTTGACCTATGGCTGTTTTCACTCCCGGTTCTGAAGAAGCCCCTAAATCCTAACCCTGTAGAGTACTCTGATAGCTCTCAGAGACATTTTGTCTCAGCATTTCTGAAGTATTCTCAGAAAGGTAGCTGGCAGATTGTAAGGGATCATTAAACTGTACTTTGTTGTTATTATTTGGCTCCTTTACGGGCTTTACCTCTTACGCTAGAAGTCTATCCTTCAGATGTAAGCAATAAGAATAGAGCCCTGCTGCCTGTTCAAATGAGTAAAAAGCCTGTATTAAGTGGATATTTTAAAAGCTAAATGAATGGCTTAATAGTTGTATATAGGGGGAAAGGGAACATATTTTCCACGGTTTAGAAGTGGAGTTCTTTTATAGAGTTCTTGTACTAGCCTACACTATTGAACAATAACGGGCAGTTGTACATTACAATTATACAAAAACGTTGGTAATTTATATCCTTTTTTTGTAATTCATGACTGGATCATTTAATTCCTTAGGAGCATTATAGCATTTCAACTTTTCATGTTCAATAAACTTATTGGGGTTGCTACCTTTTTATTCAAATGGAGAAATAGTCATGATTTCATCTAAAGAAAGTGTTATTGACTGTGTTGTTTTCTAGAAATGAGTCGCACATGCTAGTTTAAAAGTTTTGTTAAATTCCCAAGTGTGTCACCGATAAAAGCCTTTTGTAGATGAGTAACTTGATCAAAACAGAAAAGTTATGTAACACTCAATTGTTATACTATCTTTGTTTCCATCTTTCAGTGTAATAACACTCATCTTAACTCTATTTAAGACAAGTCATCGCCAGATGGCTTTCTGGCATTGAGTGTATGATATGAAATCTAGTATAACTAAAAGTTTTTGGTTTTAGTAGCCTATAAATCCATTTAGAAAAATATATGTATTTGAATATAAGGTAAAGTTTTAAATTATTTGGCAATAGTAAACTAAACTTTTTTTTTGGTAAATTTTTATTTTCTAAAATTTCATTGAGCTCTTTTGCAATAAGAAACAAGTTACAAAAAATTAAGGTTTATTTACCCCAATTCAAAATTATTAGGAATATAATCATAGAGGTTGAAGTATTTCAAATATTGAACCCCAAATATTTTATTAGGTAAATTCGTGAATGCTGAGCATTCACTGTTAAAATATACTAATACTATTGATAGACTGGTAGAAGCCTAAAATCAAATATTTATTAAATATTTATATCCATATCTTTTCATGGCGTGGTAATTCATTTCTCTAGCATTAAATAAGATTCCATTGTTTGCATGTACTACACTTTATTTGACCTTTTACCTATGGAAGGATATCTTGGTTGCTTCCAAGCTTTTGTCAGTAATGAATAAAACTACTATAGACATCTTTGTGGGTATAGATTTCATCTTCTTTGGATAAATACCAAGAACTGCTACTGCTGAATCATCTGGCAAGAATATGTTTAGTTTTGTAAGAAACTGCCAAGTTGCTTTCTATTCTTTATTCTCAATAGACATGGAAGAACATTCCTGTTGCTCCACATCCTCACAAACATTTCGTGTTCTGTTGTCAGTGTTCTGGATTCTGGGTATGTACTGGTGTCTCTTTTTTGTTTTAATTTGCATTTTCCTGATGACATATGATGTGAAGCATCTTTTTATATGCTTATTTGCCATCTGTAATATTTTCTTTTGTGAGGTATCTGCTAAGGTCTTTGGCTCATTTTTAATTAGGTTCTTCCCCCATTGTTGAGTTTTAAGGGGTCTTTGTGTCTTTTTGATTAACAGTCCTTTGCCAGATGTGTATTTTGCAAATTTTTTCTCATAGTCTGTGCTTTGCCTTTTCATTCTCTTGGCATTGTTTCACAGAGTAGACATTTTTAAATTCAGTGCTTGTGCTTTTGTAGCTAAAGTTATTTCCAAAACCAAGGTCATTTAAATTTTCTTCTATATTACCTTCTACATGTTTCATGTTTAGGTTTATAATCCAATATGAGTTAATTTTTGTGAAGAGTGTATGATATCTGCCTGGATTTATTTTATTTTATTATTTTATTTTATTTTTATTTTATATATTTACATTTAGCTTCACCATTACTCCAGAACCATTTGTTTAAAAAATTGTATTTTGCTCTCTTGTATTGCTTTTGCTTTTATATTAAATATAAAATATAATTGATAATATATATTCAGTTCCCTTAATCTAGTCTTTCTGTAGTATTACAATATCTTGCATACAATTATCATTATGGTAAACTTTTGAAAAAAGATTTTATTTGACAGAGAGAGATCAAAAATTGGCAGAGAGACAGACAGAGAGAGAGATGAGGAGAAGCAGGCTCCCTGCTGAGCAGAGAGCCCAATAGGGGACTCGATCCCAGGCCCCTGGGATCATGACCTGAGCCAAAGTTATAGGCTTAACCCACTGAGCCACACAGGTGCCCCGTCGTTATGGTAAACTTTGAAGTCAGTCCTCAGTCTTTGTTCTCCTTCAACACTATGTTGACTATTTTGAGTCTTTGCCTCTCCATATAAACTTTAAAATAAGTTTGTTAATATTAAGCAAAATGAGACCTCAAGGATCAGAGAGAATGTCTAAGAAGTACTTGATACATCCCTTTGGTATGGTTTATTGAAGTGTCCACCTGTCTGAAAGCTGGGGAATCTAGATAAGGGAGGGAAAATTAGTTATGATAAAACATATCAACAAACATGAATAAATGTTGTAAAACTAATTGTCATGGCTCATATACAATATGACCAACAGAGGGACTATCAAAAGGAAAGCATCAGTTATGTTTATTGTGAAATTTTTTAATCAAAATAAAGCAATGAGAGGGGAAGACACAATGAGAAAATTACCATTTTTTAATCGGTAAACTTCTTACCAAATAGAATAGGTTTTATATTCAAAGTAGTATATTGAAAAGTATAACATTGGGGTGCCTGGGTGGCTCAGTGGTTTGGGCTGCTGCCTTTGGCTCAGGTCATGATCTCAGGGTCCTGGGATCGAGCCCTGAATCGGGCTCCCTGCTCCAAAGGAAGCCTGCTTCCCTCTCTCTCTCTCTCTCTCTGCCTGCCTTTCTGCCTACTTGTGATCTCTGTCTGTCAAATAAATAAATAAAATATTAAAAAAAGTAAAGAAAAGTAAAACATTAAAAAATAAAATTTTATTTTAAAAAAATTATGTACTTTTTAAAAAAGGTTAAAAATAGCAGAACCATTTTTCTTATAACTGGAAAATACATTGTATATATATATATATATCTATCAAAAATACTTGTTGGGCGCCTGGGTGGCTCAGGGGGTTAAAGCCTCTGCCTTCGGCTTAGGTCATGATCCCAGAATCCTTGGATCAAGTCCCACATCGGGCTCTCACCTCAACAGGGAGCCTGCTTCCTCCTCTCTCTCTGCCTGACCCTGCCTACTTGTGATCTCTGTCAAAGAAATAAATAAAATCTTTTATAAAAAAATTTAAAACAATCACTTTCATGTCTGGAATCAGGAGCATATGGAAAAAAATAATATCTGAGGACAATACTTCTGCCATGTTTTGTGCCTTGTTAATATTTCTAAACAGTCAGGCAACTTTTAGCTTTATTGAAATACCTGCTAAGATACCAGCAGTGCCTTTTGGAGCCCTATGAGTATAAAAATTACTTGCAAATATTCAAAATGTTTACTATGTGTCACTATTTAGGGCCACCACCAAGTATGTTTCAGAAGTAAGCATAACTGTTACTCTTCCATAAGGCAAAAGGGCATGTTTTCAGGAGTTCCATCTGCTGTACCAGGAAGTGAATCAAGTAATGATTTTTGTCTATAAAATAATTCACTTTTCAATCTAACATTCCTCATTCCACATTATAATAATAAAAACTAGGAGTAGACTAAAACAAACAAACAACTACAACTATAACAACCAGCTTTTCCTTCAGTGGGAAAGTAAATAGAACCTTATGATTAGCCTGAAATTTATTTTTAAATATTTTTAAGATAAGCGTTTTTGTTAGAAAACCATATATTTTATATAGCTAAGATAATAACAGGCACAGTTTTATTAACTTCTAAAAAGTCTACTTATTTTTATTTATTTATTAACTCATCTCTTTGTGAAGTAGAAAACGATCACACCTATTGTATCTACCCAAGTTTGTATGCTTTGGTTATTTTATGTTTGCTATTTCCTTGCTTAATTTTTACAATATTTGATACATAATAGTATCTTTACGTGCATCTACGGTTTCACAGAATTTGTTTGAACTTCATAAAAATGTACCATACTTTTTGCACTGTCCTTGTTTTACTTCTCTATTAACTTTGCAAGATTTATTGACGTTAGAGGGTGTAGCTATCATTTATTTTTATTCCTCCATAATGCTATGTTTACAAATTTGTATTTATCTGTACTTTAAAAATATCTTAATTATATACCATTTCTCATCTCGCGTAACACTCACCTTACTTCTACACTTATCAGATATTATGTAACTGAAAACCACAACTCAGCAACAAGATAGCTCCATTTTTCAAAATTAAATGGCTTACCAGAATTCTTTAATTCTATCCTTTATTTGTATTAGATGACCCTTTATTCTGGTATTTGGCATTGTTCATATGGAGGAAAGCTTATAAGTTGATATTCCATCAATAGAAGGATTTATTATGATTGATTAATTATTTTCATTTAGAATGCATAGAATATGGTTGATTTAATATTTCTTTCTTACTCTCTGCCTGGAACATAGCCACTAAAAAATTAAGTTAATTACCTAGACTTTAAACTGCATATTAATAGGATAACATACAGAACTCTTCTCAGATTGGAACACCTGGGTGGCTCAGTCAGTTAAACGCCTCAGCCTTTAGCTCAGGTCATGATCTTAGGGTCCTGGGACTCAGTTCTGCAACAGATTCCCTGCTTAGCCGGGAGTTTGCTTCTCCCTCACCCTGCTGCTCCCCCTGCTTGTGGTCTCTATCACTCTCTCTTACAAAAAAATAAAATTAAAAAAATAAATTCTTCTCAGATAGCTAATATAGAATATTGTCTTTGTATTCATCTAAGGGAAAGTGCCATATAATAATGAAATTCAGACGACTTCAAATTCATTTTTTAACCAGTAAGAAAGTACTGGAAACAAGCCAAAAATGTTTTTAATGAATTAAAGAAGTAGATTGATTTTCAATATCTTAATGTTTCTAAAATTAATTGCAAGATTTTTATACTAGATATCAGTGTAAATATTCATTATACAAGGATATTCTAAAAATAACCCTAGAAAACTACTTAACATATATGATGACGAAAACGAGTTTGACAAAAGTCAGTTTGGGAAAAACTTACAACACCTACCACCTGAAACTCTTGTTCTATAATTTAATTATTTTAATTTACAAAAATACAAAAATAATATATCAGAGTAAGTATATTGATAGCTTTGAAGGTATGCTCTGGTTGTGCACTGTTTACTATTTAAAGGGGAATCAAATATGTGATGCTTATGGTGTGACTGTATTAAAATTCAACAAGTTCAGAAGCATACGAGGAATAGAATAAAGACAAAAGATGACCCTTACTTATCCTAAAGATAGACAATGGTATATATGTGCTAGTTGGGGAGAGAATCCAGTCCGTAGATGGAGGATGTGGTAGTGGAAAAAAAAAGACACAACGTTTTGGTTGAACGTTTAGCACTATATTTAACAAAGTGAAATTGTGTGTTAATAGCCTTGAATAAAATCCAAAAACTATTTTCAATTCATTGAAGATTATTTAGGAAAAACTTGAAAAATACAACTTGATAAGGATTCCAATAAAAGATTCATAAGCAATACAAGTTTCAGAATTTTTAGTATATTTTCCCTAAAGAGCCATTTGATTTAAATTAAAGAGAATTCTATTTACTTGCCACTTAAATAAGAGGAAATTATTTGGTTTTGTAATAAGTTAATAAAATAAATTAACATATCTTGTGAAGACAGATATGCACACTAAGTTAAAAATAATAGTGCTTAAGCTGTTCAGCAAACATTTGTAAAATTTCTTGCCATCAGCTAGCTCTGGAGTTCTGCTCGGTGAGTAAGGCCATTATGTTACTGATCAGAGTACTGATGCAAAGCAATCGTCCCCTTCGCATCCATTTTTTGCCCTTGATATGTCATGCTATGTTGTTTAGAGATACATAGATGGCCCTACATGAAGGCCTTTTTTTGTGAGTATATGGGTGACTGTGATTTAACTTTCAAATCAGATGGCTCCTGATTTACAATGATTCAACTTATGATATATTTGACAATGATGTGAAAGTGAAAGTGATTCAGTGAATCTGAACTTTGAACTTTGAATTTGGGTCTTTATAAAAACGGCCAGTGTCATGTGGTATGGTGCTGTCTTGTGATGCTGGGCAGGGGCAGTGAGCCACAGCTCCCAGTCAGCTAGAAGATTACAGGGGTGAACACCTGATATTCTTACAACCATTCTATATATAAACATTCTTCTTTTTTTTAGTGTAATATTTAATAAATTGCATTTGATATTTGATACTTTGTTATAAAATAGGCTTTGCTTAATATGTTTTTGCCCAAATGCAGGCAAATGTAAGTGTTCTGAGTATGTTTAAATAAGCTTAAGGTAAACTATGATATTTGATAGTTTAGGGGTATTAAATGCATTTTCAATTTTTTATGGGTGTCTCTGTACATAGCCCCCTTGTAAGATGAGGAACATCTCTATATGTATATGTAGCCTTGGTATGGCTTACATATTGGCATGAAACATCTAGAACAGTACGTGTGCCATATAATTGTCTACAACATCAAACAAGTTTCTTGAAAACTTGTGCCAAAGGGGTTATGTCTTTAAGGATTCTTATTTCAGAAGGGTTCTCTCTCTCAAACGTAAGATTTTTCAGAAGGTAAGTGAAAATCTGACCAAACTAAACATTTTTCCATTTTCCCTAGTGAGCAAAGATAGCTAAAATCTATCTGCCATTTTCAACACTGTACTCAACGACTGTAATTCTAATTTAAGAACAGATTATTTATATCAAAACCACATGTTGGCCTAATCTTACACAATATTCATAAATCTCACTCAGATCCTTGGACACTTTTATTTGTTGAGTCTATATGGTACTACAGACATTCATCTTTTTTGACCTCATAGCTTCATGTATGACTATACTTTTGAAAATACATGCATCATAGTTCCATTGTAAAATGTCTGGGTTATAAAATGTGCTATGCTATCAAAATGGTAATAAGAACATGCAAATGACCTGATGTAATGAACTGGACCAGATTGCCAGATATCACATTTCATACCAGAAAGATTCAGTGGTAAGTTTTAAAATGGCCAGCTACACTTCGACTGAATTATAACTCATTTAACTTCTTTCTTTGTGTACAGTATTATACATTAGTCAGTATTAGAGCAAATAAGTACTTTGGACAGATGTAAATATGCTGTAATAAAAATGTATTTCTTCATTCTTTTAGTCCTTTTCACTTGTAAGACTAGCCACAAATACCATGCCTCCCCCAAAATAATTTGCAATCCAAATTTATCTCTAAATGAATTTATTGCACAGAAAAAATATATATATATACACTTACAGTAGACATGTTCAAGAATAGTTACACAACAGCAGGGCCCTAAAGGTAAGCAGTATAGTTGTTTGTTTTGTTTTCTTTTTTCTTTAAAAAGAAAGAGGTTATGTGAAATATTGGAATTTTATTTCGAGGCCTAGTATTTCAAGACAGTTAAATACACTTACGGTGTCAACAGCCTCTTGTTGGCAGTATGATTTTATTGGCTCCATGGAATAACAGCAAGAATTTACTATTGCTTCTTTCTTTATGACACACACAGAAAAAAAAAATTGACACATTTGCTCAAGACCAACCAGAATCATTTTAACCTATCAAAATGGATGGGAGGCCTTCACTGCCAAAGTCACTACTGGGTTTTCACAATTCATTGCAGACAATCTGCTACTCCCATTATGATAAAGGAGAGAAGAGTCATAATCAGGGAAGAAAGCTAGATTAATACTTGTAATTATCATTGAATTATTTAGCCTGCTATAGGATTATTATTATTAATGTCATTTGATAATTTTCTCTCATTTTATTAAACACAACTGTGAGTAATTACCCTACGTAATATTTCTCTGTATTGGCTGACTAGCTAGCAAACATTCATGAAAATATCCATTAGCCACACATATAAAATCCTGCATTATGATGCTGTTGAATCAGAACATACCACTACCTGATCCTGTAGCTCTTTGAGGATTTGCAAATCCATTAATTCTATGTTTATTGGATTTTTCCCCTACAATTAGAAAATTTATAATAGAGGCCATGAACATTATTAGTTTTACCATTTTAAACCAGCAATCACACTTTGATTTTTACAACAAAAGCAGAAATATAAACACACACATTTGGATCAGTTTTCTGTTAGTCTGTATGGACTTCAAAATCCTACTCGTCAAGACAATGCACACCAAAGTTCTGGAGTAAACAAGAAATTAGATGGCACCTGAACACTTGGTTTAATATTCTCCAAAGGACTATGCAACTTATTTCTTACATTATGACATTGTTTTACAAAGATCCACACTTTTATAATGTTAGTATTTTTAATAATCAATAAAGTCAATTAATCATGATTAAAAATCAAACTTAAAAATTTCTACTTTTTGCTTTTGCCCCCTCCATTTAGAACTTATTTATAGCCTGATAATTCAAAGGTCCCTATGTTTATGAAAATCTGGACAGAAATAGCTCTAAGATCCCATTCAGAACTTGATATTAATCTAAGTCTTTTGGCTCCATTTATCCTGAGAGCAAAGAGTAGGACAAAGGATTTGAGTACTGTTAGGTTATCTGGGAGATTATCCAAGGTAGAAAAGAATGGGAAAGTGATACAGTGAAGAAGCAACTTTGTCAAAGAGGTACATTGTTGATATAATTGTTGTGGATAGAAAATGAAGGCTTGCTTTTACTGAAAGGTCCTGAGAAACTTCTTTAAGCTGTCCTCATGAAGACCTGAAAACTGACAATTTTATCTGTGGTTCTTATTTCCACTTCACTGAGAGCTGTCCTCAGAGGACATTAACTCTCCTACAATTTTGGGTTGTGTTGGACACATTCTAAAATGAGAGATTGAGCATGAGATGCTATCAGTGTTAAGTAACTGCAATTTCCCATGGAACTATCCACCACAGGTTTGGCTATAATCAGGTGTTGGGCCTTGATATCAGCGGGATTTTGGGCAGTATCATTTTAGGTTAATCATTACATATGAAATTTCCAAAAACTTCAACTGATGAAACTTTGATTATTAATCTATAAATATAACAATAAATCTACAGTATTCAAATTATTTTCATAAAAATACACAGACAAAGCATCAATTGATTAATATTTAAATGTTACAAAATACTGAACTGAAAGAATTGGGTCATATAACAACGTGTAACAAGTAGAACGTAGGTTTAGGTTAGAACTCAGGATGCATTTGAGACTCAGTTAAGAAATTGAATGGAGGGACGCCTGGGTGGCTCAGAGGGTTAAGCCACTGTCTTCGGCTCAGGTCATGATCCCAGGGTCCTGGGACCGAGCCCCAAATCAGGCTCTCTGCTCAGCAGGGAGCCTGCTTCCTCCTCTCTCTCTCTGCCTTCCTCTCTGCCTGCTTGTCATCTCTCTCTGTCAAATAAATAAATAAAATCTTAATAAAAAGAAATTGAATGGATGTCTGACTATCTTATAGGTTTGCTAAAAATCAGTGACTTTGTGTTCACGTGTGACTATGCAGGAATTTTTAACTTTCTCTAAGAAGTTATTAGATTTGATTATATAATGGCAGTAAAGGATGGGGAAAAGCAAAATACAAACCCCATAAAGACAAAGACACTGTGTATGAGGAAAGAGTAATAGATAAAAAGAATCAATGCGTTTGAGGAAAGTGGGAATTGAGATACACAATGATTGTTGACTTTTTTAGATGGAGAAAACAAAACTAGCTTGCAAGAAGGAAATAACAGAAGACATGTTGTGATGTGAGGCAGAATCCTGGAAAAGGCAGTAACGTGGAATAAAGGAGTAGGGAGAGCATATCAGGGAATTTGGATAGGAAGGAGTTAGGAGGTAATTGCTTGATAACTTTTATATGGCCCACTTAAATGCACAGATTTCTCTTCTTTAATTTATATGGAGAACAGGGTGTCCTTTCTCTTCCCTTTCAGAGCACCAGAGGTGTACTCTTTCAGACTGAAAACCTGAAAAGCTCAGGACTCAGTTGCTTAAGCACAGCTGAGAGAACATATTTCAATTAAGATTTACATTTTGCTGTATGTAGTAGACTGTCAAAAGTGGTTTTTTGGCCATATTTTTTCATTTAACAAAAGACTACAGAGAGTGTTTTCTGGTGTTGGTTCAGAGTGTCCATCCCTCTGAACAGATTTTTCTCTCAATGTCCGGGGCAAGAAATCAATTGTTACATATGTATTCACTAAAAAAGCAGCTGGATGATGCTGAGCACTGTGGCCCATGAGATCAAGGCACCAGAACACACTTGTGAGTGGTGAGCTCCCAAGGCTGGAGGAAAATTCTAGAATAAAGTGCTCATTATAGAGCCATACCTTTTCTCCTGTTTCCTTACCTCTCTGCACTACCCTCTTTTATCCACAGCATTGGAAATGCTTTTAGCAACACACCACACTGAATCACCACCAATTATGTGATTCTCTTGGTGGAAAACCAAACACTGTGTAAAAACTGTGGTTTTCTAGTTCATGCTTCTGGATGGAAAATTATTCAGAATAAGCTGATAGGCGTAGCCAAGAGAGATTTAATCTTCTGTTTGGAAAAGGGCTTCTATATAAGTGAGTAGAGGAACCTTTAAGAATTATTCATGTTTAGGGGCACCTGGGTGGCTCAGCGGGTTAAGCTTCTGCCTTTAGCTCAGGTCATGATCTCAGGGTCCAGGGATCAAGCCCCACATCAGGTTCTCTGCTCAGCGGGGAACCTTTTTCCCCCTCCCTCTTTCTGCCTGTCTCTGCCTACTTGTGATCTCTGTCAAGTAAATAAATAAAGATTTTTTAAAAAAATACTTATTCATGTTTACATATATGCACCAGAATGCTATGTCCCTTGTCAAATAGGCTTCAAATCAACAAAAATGATAATATTTTACTTAATAAGTTTTTTAATTCCTCTGTTAACATTTTGGAATACATCATTTTAATGCCCATCTGCAAATTTGTAATCACTTCATGTGAGACAAGGAATGCTTAAAAAGGCAACCAGGGGCACCGGGGTGGCTCAGTGGGTTAAGCCTCTGCCTTTGGCTCAGGGTCCTGGGTTTCGGGTCAGCGTCAGGGTTACGTTTAGGGTTAGAGTTCGGGTCAGGCTCCCATTCAGTGTCAGGGATAGTGTTAGGGTCAGGGTCCGGGTCACTGTTAGGGTCAGGGTTAGGTTTATGGTCTTTATCTGGGTCAGGTTCAGGGTGAAGTCTAGGGCCAGTGTCAGGTTTACGGTCAGGTTCAGGTATTGGTTTAAAGTCCAGATTCGGGTTAGGGACAGGCTTATATAGTGGTCATTGTTAGGGTCATGGTTAGGTTTAGGGTCAGGGCCAGGGTCAGGTTTAGGGTCACGGTCTGGTATAGGCAAAGTTCAGGGCCCGGTTTAGGGTCAGCGTCTGGTATAGGCAAAGTTCAGGGTTAGGGTTATGATCATAGTCAGGTATAGGGTCAGGGTTATTGTTAAAGTTTAGGGTTAGTGTTAGGGTTAGTGTTAGGTTGATGGTTAGGGTTAGAACTTGTTAGGGTCACAGTTCGTGGTAGGGTTAGGGGTAGTGTTAGGATTAGGTTCAGCGATAGAATTCGGTGGAGGGCCCGTGTTAGTGTAGGGTTAGGGTTACATTTAGGGTTAGAGTTACGGTCAGGCTCACAGTCAGGGTCAGATTTAGTGTTCAGGTCAGGGTCGAAGTCACTGTTAGGGTCAGGGTTAGGTTTATGGTCATGGTCTGGGTCAAGGTCAGGGTGAAGTTTAGCGCCAGTGTCAGGTTTAGTGTCATGTTCAGGTATTGGTTTAAAGTCCACATTTGGGTCAGGGACACGGTTATGTAGTGGTCAGTGTTAGTGTCATGGTTAGGATTAGGGTCAGGGTCAGGGTCAGGTGAAAGTCATGGCCAGGGTCAGGTTTAGGGTCAGGCTTTGGTTTAGGGTCAATATTCGGTTCAGTGTCACATTAGGTTTTGGCGGTAGGTTTTGTGATTGGGGTTAGGTTTGGAGTTAGAATTAGGGTTATGGTTAGGGTAGGGTTAGACAGCGTAAGGTCAGGGTTAGGGTTTGGTTTAAGGTAGGGGTTATTGTTAGGGTCAGGGTTAGCGTTAGGTTTAGGTTCAGGGTCCTTATTAGGGTCATGGTTAGAGTTACCATTAGGTTTAGGGTTAGGGTCAGGATCACAGTCACGGTCAGGGTTAGGGTTAGGGTGAGGGTTAGGTCAGCGTCAGGGTTAGGATTAGGGTCAGGGTCAGGGTCATGTTTAGGTATGAGTTATGGTTACGGTAATGTCAGAGTTAGGTTTAGGTTCAGGGTCCACATCAGGGTCAGTGTCAGGCTTAGGTTTAGGTTTAGGGTTCAGGTCAGCATCACAGCCAGTGTCAGGGTCAGGGTCAGGGTTTGGGTTTGGGGCAGGCTGACAGTCAGTGTCAGGATCAGGGTTAGTGGTTACTGTTAGGGTTAGCCCCTCTTCTGGGTCATGGACCCATCCCTTCAGGGTCTCAGGATAAACCCTGGGCAGAAGGGTGTAGACCCTACACCTGATCCCACTTAACCAGCCTTAAACTGGGGTGTGAACATGACTTGCCCACCAGACATCTAACCCCTCATCAGCCTGATCCTGCTTGGGGCATCTCCACCCATGATGGCATGGCCAGGTCCTCTTTACACACAGACACTCAGACACCCAGAGGCACACACACACACACACACACACACAAACACACAAACACACACACACACACAGAAAGAGATATGCGGAGGAGACCTAGAGTGGACTGTTAAGAGCTGACCTGCATTTCCCCCAGAAACCTGCTGCTGTCCTTATCTCTGGTACCACAGAACGTGAACTTATTTGGAACTAGAGTCCTTACAGATGCAATCACATTACAGTGAGGTCCTTAGAGTGGGCCCTAATCTCCTGTATTTGACCTCCTTATGTAAAGGGAAAATCTGGACAGAGAGATGCCCCTACTGTCAGTGGTGGGCATTGCATGAACTTCTAGAACCCTGACAGTAGTGGAAAACAGACTCAGGCTGGGGACTAGGTAAATGGGAGCTCTAGTGGCATTTCAGGTGAAGATGCTGTGGACCTCGGCTTCCCAGGTCATAGTGACATTAGGATTTCAAATTCAAGTCAGAGATGAAAGAAACATCTGGACTCGGTCCTCAGGTACAGGCAGCATTCTGAACTGAGGCTAGAACCAGAGACCATTCTAATGAAAGGCCTCCACAGGTGGGCTCCGACTCAGTTTCCTGTATGTATATTCATTCATGAAATCGCTCTGCGGGTCAACATGCAGAACAAAACCATTTAATAAAAGTGACAATGAGGAGAGGAAAGGGAGGCCAGAAGGCTTGTGAATGTGGAGAGAGGAAGAGCCAGGGGAGGAGGGGGGAGGGGGGGCGGAAAAACTGAGAATCCCTCCCTGTGGTCCTAGCTGCCAGGGAGGTCTGAGGGACTAGTTTCTATGTGGGATCCCAAGTCCAGTACAAAAGTGGAGGGGCCACAGCTCGGGATGAGGGAAGGGGGTCCTCGGCACACGCGCGTGGGGGTGCCAAAAGAAGGGGGCTATTGCGCTCGCTGTGGGGGGCACCTCTCCTGGCTCCATCCCCGGCCCGACCCCTTGGGGACCCGGGTGCGGCGCGTCGTCTGGGGTGGTCCCGCTGTCCCGGGGGTCGCGGGAGGCTGGATCCCGACACCCCCGCGAGCTCGCGGCCCGCACTTTCTGCTCCAGGTGAGGGCGCAGCGCGGTGTCACTTTACCTGCTCGCAGAGGGTCGTCCTGAGAAGCCATGGGGCAGGGCGGGGCAGCGGGCCGTGGGAGCGGGACAGCGCGGCCTCAGGAGCTGGGCTGGAGCGCGGGAGTGCGGGTGTCCTGCAGTGCGGACAGGGCTGCAGCAGAGCACAGCGGAGCTGCGCGCCCCTCCTCCGCCAGGTCCTCCACCTCCTGAGCTCACTCCCGGTATCTGCAATTAGCAAAGCCCCTTCTCCGGACCGCCCACGCCCTCGCCCACCTCCCCCTCCGTCCTGAGGCCCGGGCCCGGGGCTCGGGCACCGGGAAAGCCCAGGGGGCTTGCGAGGGTGGCCAGCGCCAGCGCTGAGCGGCCTCCTAGCCTGGCTCCCCGAGCGGGTGTCCACCTGCTGCCTGGCTGCAAAAAGATCATCAGCCCTAAACCCCGGCTGCACTCTCGGGTCACTTCGCTGGCTTCCTGATTGTGCCCAAAGCCGGGAACCAGCTTCCCCAGCACAGGCCTGGGCTGAGATGCTTGCCCGCGATCTGTTTAAGCAGTCTCCTCCTCTCCAGGCAGGGTCCGCCATTGCATGATGGCACCCACGAATCACTTAGACCTGGATGTTTTGGTTTTTTGTGTCTTTTTTGGTTATTGGTTATTACATGACCTCCATGGTAGGGGATCCACAAAGGGAGTGAAAAGAGGACGCCTGATGCATACGCATATGGCCATTCTAGAAAAAGAGCTTGGGGTTCTCTGGGAAGCGCGGCATTGGACCTTGCACTATGGTTTTGCTGCATCAAATAGTTCCTTCTTCTTCAAATATAAATATATAAATATATTGATCAAGTCACTCGCATGTCTTAGGAGAATGTCATACCTTTAGTAGCAAACTTGAAATCTTGGACATTGGTTTTGATTTTTGTTTTGGTTTGATTTGGTTCGGTTTTTGTAATTTTAAAAATCCCTCCAGCCCTTGGCTGTGTCTGACCTGAGTGCTTTCTGCTGTTTCTGCAACAAAACTGTCAGGGCAGCGAAAACTCTCATTGTTTACAGTGGCGCCCCCTTCTGAACACTTTGTTAATAAAAAGCTTTTTTTTTTTTTTTTTTTTTGGCTATTGTAAATGTGAAACAACAATGAGGTATTTCAAAGAGGTGAACCACACCCTTTCTCTAAGGGTGGGGTGAGGGTTACTCAAAAAGGAACTTGACAAGGCTTTTAAAAATACCGACAATTATTATAACATAACGTGACTGATTGTTACCGTGCTCTTAACTGGGCAAAGACTTGTTGGCTTCCAAGAAAGACGAACATAGTTGAGATGGTTCTAGCGGCCTTCTAGCACAGGGTCTCATGAGGCAGGGATTCTAGCCACTGGCTGTGCAAGGGATGAGGACTGCTAGTGATTCTATTTTTTCCTCTCAGAATGGGTCTTTCTACATCCCAGGTCCTTTCTACCCCAATAAATAATGCGGCGATTCTCTCAGTGAGTTGTACTTTTGGTTTAAACAGCCAACTGTCTCTTAAAAAGGACCTTTGTTTAAAGTCCTTCCAAAAAAATTTTTTTTAATTTTTAATTTTAAATCGCATATGTTTACTCTGATCCTGAAACTTTGTCATTTTGACCTTCTTTGCTGATTAAAATATTCTTCATCATCAGCACCTACTGCTCTCCTCTCCTGGTGGTCTCTCCGGAAGGGGTCTTCTCTAGCTCTTCTAGCAGAGGATGGGCACTTCCCTTCTACCCCTGTTGCCAGACCAACCTTACCTATCCTGCACGGTCAGGTCGGCCTGGCCTTTTATCTGTTGTTCTCTTCTGAGTGGTTAGTTTTTCATAGATACCGTGCTTTGCTTTTGTCAGGATTTACCCTGGACTATCAAAACCCTTATCTTTTGCCAGTGAATCCTAAGAAACAGACCTGATGAGAGAACCAGGAACTCGAACAGATCATATTTATCCTGAATGTTCCGTCCAAAATGAGAATACATTTCTGAGGAGCCTCAATGTCTTAGAAGGGAAGTTTCAACAACTCTGTCACGTAGGAGCATCAATTCTGATACTGTGTCAATTTTCCTACTTTCCCAATTTTCCTACTTTCTCTTCCTCAGAAAGCCCACTCTCAACCGTTTCCTCTCTCAAAGGCAGTTGCTCTTAGAGTCTGCACATGGCACTTGGGGCCTGCTTGTCGTTGGCTACTGTCCTCTGTACCTTGGGTCTAACAGCTTCGGGGCATCAAGATGAAATCGTCTCTTGTTCTAAGACTTAATATAGTTTGGGGCACATGGTAAGCAATAATCAATTTTTTAGTTGATCAAAGCGTTCGACCTTTCCTAATTATTCTAGTACCACAGTTTACTTGTTCTAAGATTTGTCCTCCCCCCCCCATTCTAATAACTCTTGCACTTGATGACATATCCTAGTTTAACTGACAGCATTTCTTTCTTAGTCGAACATAAACTATAGTGCATCTTACCCTTGATGAAAGCTAGGTTGCAATTAAATACCCTATTATGGTTACGATTCTGATATTTGAAATCCTCCGGTAGCTCCCTGTGCCCCCACAGTGTAGTTCCTCACCTCCTCGGCATAGTATACAAACCATCTCACCCCCAGAGTTAACCCCGGGGCCCAGTCTCCATCCCCAGGTGATGCTGTCAGATCAGCTGTCCATTGTCATGAACTTGCTGTAGTTTCCCGAATGTACTGTGCTGCCTCCTGGCACTTTGAAACTTCACACACTCATCCTCATTCTTTGCTTTGCCCTTGTCTATCACCTCCCCTGAAAATCTGTTCCTAAGTACCTTTTCCCAGCTCCAACCTACCCTTGGCAGTCTTTTATCTCCCTGTGGTAAAACCTGTCACACTGCACCATGGACATGCCCGTTGTACCCCTGAGAAGAGAAAAGGGACAGTGAGGGCCCCCCAGCATTTGCAGCTCTAGTGCAGAGCCCCATGCCTGGCTTGCAGGAAATGCCAGATCACGAAGACAAACGGAGATCATCCTCTGGCTAAAACGAGCTCTTCTTTGCCTACCCCAGGATTGGATCAATAAAGAGCAGCCAGTTATTACTGCTGTTTTTCTAGGGATTTTTTACCCATATATTTCCCAGGTCTTGACTCTTTTTATAGCACTTTAATTCAGGCTTCAACCACTTCTTAGTCTGATCAGGTGAAATCATTTTCCTTCCCATAGCCTCGGTGTATTTCACACCTAGTGAATCTTTTTTGAAAGATCTTATTTACCCATTGAACGATCACAAGTAGGTAGAGAGGCAGGCAGAGAGAGGGGTGGGGGAGCAGGCTCCCCGCTGAGCAGAGAGCCCGATGTGGGGCTCCATTCAAGACCCTGAAATCATGACCTGAGCCGAAGGCAGAGGCCTAAAGCACTGAGCCACCCAGGAGCCCCCATCCTGGTAATTTTTAATCAACGTGGATTTGCTGCATCAAATAGTTCCTTCTTCTTCAAATATAAATATATAAATATATTGATCAAGTCACTCGCATGTCTTAGGAGAATGTCATACCTTTAGTAGCAAACTTGAAATCTTGGACATTGGTTTTGATTTTTGTTTTGGTTTGATTTGGTTTTGTTTTTGTAATTTTAAAAATCCCTCCAGCCCTTGCTGTGTCTGACCTGAGTGCTTTCTGCTGTTTCTGCAACAAAACTGTCAGGGCAGCGAAAAGTCTCATTGTTTACAGTGGCGCCCCCTTCTGAACACTTTGTTAATAGAAAGCTTTTTTTTTTTTTTTTTTGGCTATTGTAAATGTGAAACAACAATGAGGTATTTCAAAGAGGTGAACCACAGGTAAATTTCTCTAAGTGTGGGTGAGGATTACTCAAAAAGGAACTTGACAAGGCTTTTAAAGATACCGACAATCATTATAACATAACGTGACTGATTGTTACCGTGCTCTTATCCTGGCAAACACTTGTTGGCTTCCAAGAAAGACGAACATAGTTGAGATGGTTCTAGCGGCCTTCTAGCACAGGGTCTCATGAGGCAGGGATTCTAGCCACTGGCTGTGCAAGGCATGAGGCCTGTTAGTGATTCTATTTTTTCTTCTGCAGAATGGGTCTTTCTGCATTCCAGGTCCTTTCTACCCCAATAAATAATGTGACGATTCTCTCAGTGAGTTGTACTTTTGGTTTAAACAGCCAACTGTCTCTTAAAAAGGACTTTTGTTTAAAGTCCTTTAAAAAAATTCCTTTCAAAAAATTTGTTTTTTTTATTTTTTATTTTTAAATCGCATATGTTTACTCTGATCCTGGAACTTTGTCATTTTGACCTTCTCTGCTGATTAAAATATTCTTCATCATCAGCACCTACTGCTCTCCTCTCCTGGTGGTCTCTCCGGAAGGGGTCTTCCTAGCTCTTCTAGCAGAGAATGGGCACTCCCCTCTACCCCTGTTGCCAGACCAACCTTACCTATCCTGCAGGGTAGGGTCGGCCTGGCTTTTATCTGTTGTTCTCTTCTGAGTGGTTAGATTTCATAGACACCGTGGTTTGCTTTTGTCAGGATTTACCCTGGACTATCAAAACCCTTATCTTGTGCCAGTGAATCAGAAGAAACAGACCTGATGAGAGAACCAGGAACTCGAACAGATCATATTTATCCTGAATGTTCCGTCCAAAATGAAGAATACATTTCTGAGGAGCCTCAAGATGTCTGAGAAGGGAAGTTTCACCATCTCTGTCACGTAGGGGCATCAATTCTGATTCTTTGTCAATTTTCCTACTTTCCCAGCTAGTAATTCTCTTCCTCAGAAAGCCCACTCTCAACCGTTTCCTCTCTCAAAGGCAGTTGCTCTTAGAGTCTGCACATGGAACTTGGGGTCTGCTGGTCGTTGGCTACTGTCCTCTGTACCTTGGGTCTAACCGCTTCGGGGCATCAAGATGAAATCGCCTCTTGTTCTAAGACTTAATATAGTTTGGGGCACATGGTAAGCAATAATCAATTTTTTAGTTGATCCAAGTGTTCGACCTTTCTTAATTATTCTAGTACCACAGTTTACTTGTTCTAAGATTTGTCCCCGCCCCATTCTAATAACTCTTGCACTTGATGACATATCCGAGTTTAACTGACAGCATTTCTCTTTCTTAGTCGAACATAAACTATAGTGCATCTTACCCTTGATGAAAGCTAGGTTGCAATTAAATACTCTAATATGGTTACGATTCTGATATTTGAAATCCTCCGGTAGCACCCTGTGGCCCCACAGTGTAGTACCTCACCTTCTTGGCATAGTATACAAACCAGCTCACCCCCAGTGTTAACCCCGGGGCTCAGCCTCCATCCCAAGGTGATGCTGCCAGATCAGCTGCCCGTTGTCCTGAACTTGCTGTAGATTCCCGAATGCACTGTGCTGCCTCCTGGCACTTTGAAAGTGACACACTCATCCCCATTCTTCGCTTTGCCCTTGTCTATTACATCCCCTCAAAATCTGTTCCTAATTGCCTTTTCCCAGCTCCATCCTACCCTTGGCAGTCTTTTATCTCCCTGTGGTAAAACCTGTCACACTGCACCATGGACATGCCCGTTGTCCCCCTGAGAAGAGAAAAGGGACAGTGAGGGCCCGCCAGCATTTGCAGCTCTAGTGCAGAGCCCCATGCCTGGCTTGCAGGAAATGCCAGATCATGAAGACAAACGGAGATCATCCTCTGGCTAAAACCAGCTCTTCTTTGCCTACCGCAGGATCTGGATCAATACAGAGCAGCCCGTTATTATTGCTGTTATTCTAGGGATTTTTTACCCATATATTTCCCAGGTCTTGACTCTTTTTATAGCACTTTAATTCAGGCTTCAACCACTTCCTAGTCAGATCAGGTGAAATCATTTTCCTTCCCATAGCCTCGGTGTATTTCACAACTAGTAAATCTTTTTTGAAAGATCTTATTTACCCATTTGACAGATCAAAAGTAGGTAGAGAGGCAGGCAGAGAGAGGGGTGGGGGAGCAGGCTCCCCGCTGAGCAGAGAGCCCGATGTGGGGCTCCATCCCAGGACCCTGAAATCATGACCTGAGCCGAAGGCAGAGGCCTAAACCACTGAGCCATCCAGGAGCCCCCATATCTCGTAATTTTTAATCAACGTGCAAAAAGTATTGTACATATTTATGAAGTTCAAACAAATTCTGTGAAACCGTAGATGGACTTAAAGATACTATTATGTATCAAATATTGTAAAAATTAAGCAAGGAAATAGCAAACATAAAATAACCAAAGCATACAAACTTGGGTAGATACAATAGGTGTGATCATGTTCTACTTCATAAAGAGATGAGTTAATAGATAAATAGAAGTAACTAGACTTTTTAGACGTTAATAAAACTTTGCCTGTTATTTCTTAGCTATATAAAATATATGGTTTTCTAACAAAAACGCTTATCTTAAAAATATTTAAAAATAAATTTCAGGCTACTCATAAGGTTCTATTTACTTTTCCACTGAAGGAAAAGCTGGTTGTTGTAGTTGTAGTTGTAGTTGTTTGTTTGTTTTAGTCTCCTCCTAGTTTTTATTATTATAATGTGGAATGAGGAATGTTAGATTGAAAAGTGAATTATTTTATAGACAAAATTCATTACTTGATTCACTTCCTGGTACAGCAGATGGAACTCCTGAAAACATGCCCTTTTGCCTTACAGAAGAGTAACAGTTATGCTTACTTCTGAAACATGCTTGGTGGTGGCCCTAAATAGTGACACCATAGTAAACATTTTGAATATTTGCAATTAATTTTTATAGTCATAGGTCTCCAAAAGGCACTGCTGGTCTTAGTAGGTATTTCAATAAAGCTAAAAGTTGCCTGACTTTTTAAAAATATTAACAAGGCACAACTCATAGCAGAAGTATTGTCCTCAGATATTATTTTTTTCCATATGCTCCTGATTCCAGACATGACAAGTTATTTTTTTAAATTTTTTTATAAAAGATTTTATTTATTTCTTTGACAGAGATCACAAGTAGGCAGGGTCAGGCAGAGTGAGAGGGGGGAAGCAGGCTCCCTGCTGAGCTGAGAGCCCGATGTGGGACTCGATCCAAGGATTCTGGGATCATGACCTGAGCCGAAGGCAGAGGCTTTAACCCACTGAGCCACCCAGGTGCCCCCATGACAAGTAATTTTTTTTTAAAGATTTTATTTATTTATTTGACAGAGAGAGAGATTACAAGTAGGCAGAGAGGCAGGCAAAGAGAGAGAGGAGGTAGCAGGCTCCCCGTTGAGCAGAGAGCCCAATGTGGGGTTCCATCCCAGGATCCTGAGATCATGACCTGAGCTGAAGGCAGCAGCTTAACCCACAAGCCACCCAGGAACCCGACAAGTTATTTTTGATAGATATATATAGAATGTATTTTCCAGTTATAAGAAAAATGGTTCTGCTCTTTTTAACATTTTTTAAAAATTACATAATTTTTTTAAATTTAAATTTTATTTGTTAATGTTTTACCTTTCTTTTCTTTTTTTTAAAAAGATTTTATTTATTTATTTGACAGACAGAGATCACAAGTAGGCAGAGAGACAGGCAGAGAGAGAGAGAGAGAGAAGCAGGCTTCCTGCGGAGCAGAGAGCCCGATGCAGGGCTCAATTCCAGGACCCTGAGATCATGACCCGAGCCGAAGGCAGCAGCCCAAACCACTGAGCCACCCAGGCACCCCAATGTTTTACTTTTCAATATACTACTTAGAATATAAACCCTATTCCATTTTGTAAGAAGGTTACCATTTAAAAAATGTTAATTTTCTCATTGTGTCTTCCCCTCTCATTGCTTTATTTTGAATAAAACATTTCACAATAAACATAACTGATGCTTTCCTTTTGATGGTCCCTCTGTTGGGCATATTGTACATGAGCCATGACAATTAGTTTTACAACATTTATTCATGTTTGTTGATATGTTTTATCATAACTAATTTTCCCTCCCTTATCTAGATTCCCCAGCTTTCAGACAGGTGGACACTTAATAAACAATACCCAAGGGATGTATCAAGTACTTCTTAGACATCTCTCAGATCCTTGAGGTCTCATTTTGCCTAGGGATTTGCAATAGGTTCTGCCAGAGGCACCACTGTGACAACTGATGTCCATGGTCTATCTCCTGCTAAGCTCAAGAGGTCACTGGTTTCCAAGTTTATCTATACAATTAATGCACTCCATCAATTTCTTTTTTTTAAAATATTAACAAACTTATTTTATTTTATTTATTTTTTATTTTTTTTAATTTCATTTATTTATTTTACAAAGAGAGAGAGGTCACAAGTAGGCAGAGAGGCAGGCAGAGAGAGAGGGGGAAGCAAGCTCCCCACTGTGCAGAGAGCCTGACGTGGGGCTCGACCCCAGGACCCTGAGATCATGACCTGAGCTGAAGGCAGAGGCTTAACCCACTGAGCCACCAGGTGCCCCAATATTAACAAACTTATTTTAAAGTTTATATAGAGAGGCAAAGACTCACAATAGTCAACATAGTGTTGAAGGAGAACAAAGACTGAGGACTGACTTCAAAGTTTACCATAATGATGGGGCGCCTGGTTGGCTCAGTGGGTTAAGCTTCTGCCTTTGGCTCAGGTCATGATCCCAGGGGCCTGGGATCAAGTCCCGTATTGGGCTCTCTGCTCAGCAGGGAGCCTGCTTCTCCTCATTTCTCTCTCTGTCTGTCTCTCTGCCTATTTGTGATCTCTCTCTCTGTCAAATAAATAAATAAAATCTTTAAAAAAAGTATACCATAACGATAATTGGAAGCAAGATATTGTAATACCACAGAAAGACTAGATTAAAGGAACAGAATATATATTATCAATTATATTTTATATTTAATATAAAAGCAAATCAATACAAGAGAGCAAAATACAATCTTTTAAACAAATGGTTCTGGAGTAATGGTGAAGCTAAATGTAAAAATATAAAATAAAAAGAAAATAAATAATAAAATAAAATAAATCCAGGCAGATATCATACACTCTTCACAAAAATTAACTCAGATTAAATTATAAACCTAAACATGAAACATGTAGAAGGTAATATAGAAGAAAATTTAAATGACCTTGGTTTTGGAAATAACTTTAGCTACAAAAGCACAAGCACTGAATTTAAAAATGTCTACTCTGTGAAACAAGGCCAAGAGAATGAAAAGGCAAAGCACAGACTGTGAGAAAAAATTTGCAAAATACACATCTGGCAAAGGACTGTTAATCAAAAAGACACACAGACCCCTTAAAACTCAACAATGGTGGAAAAACCTGATTAAAAATGAGCCAAAACCTTAGCAGATACCTCACAAAAGAAAATATTACAGATGGCAAATAAGCATATAAAAAGATGCTTCACATCATATGTCATCAGGAAAATGCAAATTAAAACAATAAAGAGACACCAGTACATACCCAGAATCCAGAACACTGACAACAGAACACGAAATGTTGGTGAGGATGTGGAGCAACAGGAATGTTCTTCCATGTCTATTGAGAATAAAGAATGGAAAACAACTTGGCAGTTTCTTACAAAACTAAACATATTCTTGCCAGATGATTCAGCAGTAGCAGTTCTTGGTATTTATCCAAAGAAGATGAAACCTATACCCACAAAGATGTCTAAGTAGTTTTATTCATAACTGACAAAGGCTTAGAAGCAACCAAGATATCCTTTCATAGGTGAAAGTTCAAAGAAAGTGTAGTACATGCAAACAATGGAATCTTATTTAATGCTAGAGAAATGAATTACCAAGCCATGAATATATGGAATAAATATTTAATAAATATTTGATTTTAGGCTTCTACCAGTCTATCAATAGTATTAGTATACTTTAACAGTGAATGCTCAGCATTCACGAATTTACCTAATAAAATATTTTGGGTTCAATATTTTAAATACTTCAACCTCTATGATTATATTCCTAATAATTTTGAATTGGGATAAATAAACCTTAATTTTTTGTAACTTGTTTCTTATTGCAAAAGAGCTCAATAAAATTTTAGAAAATAAAAATTTACAAAAAAAAGTTTAGTTTACTATTGCCAAATAATTTAAAACTTTACCTTATATTCAAATACATATATTTTTCTAAATTGATTTATAGGCTACTAAAACCAAAAACTTTTAGTTATACTAGATTTCATATCATGCAATCAATTCCAGAAAGCCATCTGGCAATGACTTGTCTTAAATAGAGTTAAGATGGGTGTTATTACAATGCAAGATGGAAACAAAGATAGTATAACAATTGAGTGTTACATAACTTTTCTGTTTTGATCAAGTTACTAATCTACAAAAGGCTTTTATCGGTGACACACTTGGGAATTTAACAAAACTTTTAAACTAGCATGTGCGACTCATTCCTAGAAAACAACACAATCAATAACACTTTCTTTAGATGAAATCATGACTATTTCTCCATTTGAATAAAAAAGGGAGCAACCCCAATAAGTTTATTGAACATGAAAAGTTGAAATGCTATAATGCTCCTAAGGAATTAAATGGTCCAGTCATGAATTACAAAAAAAGGATATAAATTACCAAAGTGATTGTATAATTGGAATGTACAACTGCCCATTATCGTTCAATAGTGTAGGCTTGTACAAGAACTCTATAAAAGAACTCCACTTCTAAACCGTGGAAAATATGTTCCCTTTCCCCCTATATACAACTATTAAGCCATTCATATAGCTTTTAAAATATCCACTTAATACAGGCTTTTTACTCATTTGCACAAATACCCAGGAAGTGAAGGAGGGTGTTATACAAATATTAAAGGAAAAGATTGCTCTAGGCAGAGCAAGTAAGTATATAGACTTTGTGTGAACAGCTGGTCTGTTACTTTTGAGGAAAAACAAGGAGGCCAATGAGGAGTTCATAGTGGTGGAGAGAGGAAGAACGTATTGATGTATGACCCTCTAGTACATTGAAACGCCTTCAGTTTTTATTTAATATGAAAGGGGAATATACCAAAAGACTTTCAACAGCAGAATAAAATCATCTGACTTGATTTTTAGGTTAAGTTGCTGTACCAAAATAAATTGGCAGGGAGAAAGGAGTGCAGTATGTGTGGAAGTGGGGTTATCCATCAAGTCAATAATTCAGGAACATATGATGGTGTTTTTAGCATACTGGGTGGTAATAGAAGTGGTGAGGTATGGTTTTTATTTTGTATCTATTTTGATGGTGAATATTCTGGTGAACAGGATGGGGTATGTGCAGGACAGACAATATCAACATTTATTTTACCTGCACAAACAGAAGGGTGGAGTCTTCATTCCCTGATATGGAGAGAATTCTGAGTTCAAATGTTCTTTCTGATTAAATGGCATAGTGATGATGAGGATTTAGTCAGACAGTGAAAGAGAGCAGTAAGCATAGTGTTAAGCGGTAAGACATTATAATACATTGGAACATCAAAAAACGTTGTGTTGGATCACCTGTTTATGTGAATAAATAAATAAATAAAGCTTCCTGGGGTTCTGACAGAGGTAAGGAAGACTACTATTTGATCCAAAGGGGCACGTGCAACAAATGTTTATAGCAGCAATATCCACAATAGCCAAACTATGGAAAGAACCTAGATGCCCATCAACAAATGAATGGCATATATATATATAATGGAATACTATGCCGCCATCAAAAGAAATGAAATCTTGCCATTTGCGATGACATGGATGGAACTAGATGGTATTATGCTTAGCAAAATAAGTCAACCAGAGAAAGAGACTATCATATGATTTCCCTGATATGAGGAAATGGAGGTGCAATGTGTGGGGTTTGGGGGACAGGAATAGAGTAAATGAAACAAGATGGGATCGAGAGGGAGACAAACCATAAGAGACTCTTAATCTCACAAAACAAACTGAGAGTTGCCAGGGGGTTGGGGAGGGTAGGGAGAGGGTGGTGGGGTTTTGAACATTGGGGAGGGTATGTGCTTGGTGAGTGCTGTGAAGTGTGTAAACCTGGCGATTCACAGACCTGTAACCCTGGGGCTAATAATACATTATATGTTAATTAAAAAAGAAGAAGAAGAAGAAGACTACTATTAATCCAATGCTATGGTTTTCAGCAAAGTGTGTGTAATCAGGCATATTTTATTAAAGTATCCAAGTAAAATGATGGTCGAACGTTGGAATAACAGAAAACATAAAAATCAGAGATTTTAAAAAGAGATATGGGACAGTGTAGAGAATATAGTCAATGATATTATAATAGTGTTATATGGTGACAGATGGTGGCTATATTTGTAGTGATCATAGAATAATGTATGGAGATATTGAAAACCTGAAACCAATGTAACACTGAATATCAACTATACTCAAATAAAAGAAGAGTAAAAATAAAACATTTAAATTTAAAAAGATAAAAAGAGGGACAAGAATTTGAAAAGTGAATTCAAGAAGAGTAAAGATGAGGCTAAGACATACTCTGAACCTTGAGGAAAACACGATTTTGAAAATTCTTCCCATTTTGAGAAAACTCAAATGAATCAATACCATAAAAGAACCCATTTTAACTGAGAGATGTAATGAATGCTCAAGAAATAATTTTATGACAGGATAATTCTTCCCTCTGAAACAGCATAGAGAAACCAGGGGAAACACTGGGAAGCAAAATAAACTATACTGAAAATAAGAATCAGGAAAAAGATAAGTGATGAAAGATAAGAAAATTAGACCTGGGACAGAGACCTAGTGAAGAGAATTTTTAGCTTGTGGTTTAATATTTTTGAGGATAATCTAGAGTTCATAACTGCCTTGAGACAGGCTGATTGTAGGCAGTTTAGGCAGACCCCTAAGACAGGCCTACTTTGGGCAGGTGGTGTTGGAGGAGGCCATTGGGCTGGACAAAGACAAATCCAACCATTTGACTAAAGTGTCTGTGAAGATGTTGAAGTCAGATGCAACAGAGAAAGACCTGTCAAACCTAATCTCAGAAATGGAGATGATGAAGATGATTGGACAGCACAAGGACACCATCAACCTGCTGGGTCCTGCACACAGGACGGTCCTTCGTACACTCTCACGCAATATGCCTCCAAAGACAACATACAGGAGTACCTGCAGGCCCAGAGGCCTCCTGACCTGGAGTACTGTTACAATATCAGCCACAATGCAGCAGAGCAACTCTCCTCCAAGGACCTGGTATCCTGTGCCTATCAGGTAGCCTGAGGCATGGAGTACCTTGCCTCCAAGAAGTGCAAACACCAAGACCTGGCCACCAGGGAAGTGCTGGTGACAAAGGACAACATGATGAAGATCTCAGACTTCAGCCTTGCCAGAGATATCACCACATCAGTTACTATAAAAAGACTACCAACAGTGGACTGCCTGTGAAGTGGATGATCCCTAAGACCATGTTTGTCCAGATCTACATCCACGAGAGTGACTTCTGGTCTTTTGGGGTGATCCTGTGCAAAATCTTCACTCTGGAAGCCTCCCATATCCTGGAGTGCCTGTGGAGGTGGTTTTCAAGCTGCTGAAGGAGTCATTTGAAGGATAAGCCAATAAGTGCACCAGAGAGTTATACAATAATACAATACAATAATAATACAATAATCAGGAGAGGCTGGCATGTGGTACCTTCAAGCTGCTGGTAGAAGACCTGGATCATACTGTGGCCTTGACTTCCAACCAGGAGTAACCGGACCTGTCCTTGGCCCTGGAACAATACTGTCTATGCTTTCCCAACACCCAAAGCTCCACCTGCTCCTCAGAGAAGAATTCCACCTTCTCTTATGTGCCGTTGCCCAGGGAGGCCTATCTGCCCTGACACCCAGCCCAGCTTGCCAATGGTGGACTCAAATGACTAGTATCCCTATTACTCCTGTCCAGATTCCGTCATAACCTGTAACCCTTACCCCCACTCTCCCTGCAAGGCTCACTGCCTTCTCCTTTGTCCCTTTCCTACTGGCAGGAGCCAGATGCCTACCTGAGGCCTTCACCCCCTTGAAGTTCACCTCTCTTCCCCTTCCTCTTCCTCCTCCTTACAACCTACTCATGAAAGAAAGGCACAGAGAGGCAGGTACTTGCTCGTGGCTACTTCCTTCCCTCCCATATGTTGGACCAAGACCCCTCCCTGGCATCTGGTACTGACTGGACGTCGAGGGAGTGGGAGATGAGGCATGCCAGTGAAAGCTGTCGGAGCTCTCCGGTTTTGGTTTTGTCTGCTTAGCATAACATGTAAGACTGAGTTCTGGTGGCAGGGACCTAGTCCTTGGGGCTATAGCACTAGCTTTGGGAGGTCAACTGCTCTGGTTCTTGGCTAGAGCAACCCCTGCTCCAGAGATATGGTGCCAAGGGCTTAAAAATTATGATACTAATTTGCTTTGCTGACCAAATGCCTGGTATCAACAGATGGGAAGGCAAAGACTGGAAGCAGTGTTGTGACCATGGGGTCCAGCCCCAAACTATGAAGAAAACACAAAGTGTATAAATCTGAGTAAGTATATATTTACACACCTCTTTAAATAGGTTGTTATCAAAGATTTAATCAATGGGTAATATGCTTCTCATGGCTGGGAAGCATCAGTTGCCATATATTAAAAACAAAGGAAAGAGGTGTCTGGGTGGCTTCCTCCGTAAGTGTCCCTTCTTTTCAGGTCATGATCCCAGGGTCCTGGGATGGAGCCCCAATTCAGGCTCTCTGCTCAGTAGGAAACCTGCTTCTCCTTTTCCCTCTGCCCTGCTTATAGTTCCTCTTCCTGTCTCTCTGTCTATCCAATAAATAAAATATTAAAAAAAAAGAAACAAACAAAATGTTTTTAAAAGTTCTTTTTTTTTTTTTAATTTTCTAGGGGTGCCTGGATGACTCAGTTGTTTAAGCAGATGTTTACCTTTGGCTGAGGTAATGATTCCGGTGTACAGGGATCCAGCCCTGCATTTGACTACTTGCACCCGAAGGAGCTTGCTTCTTTCTCTCCCTTTGCACGTTATTCCTCCCGCTTGTGTGCTTCCTCTCTCTCTATCTCTTGCTGTCAATAAACAAAATAAAATCTTTTACTAAATAAATTAATAAATAAACATACTTTCAGTTTAGGTCCCTTAACAAAAATTGCTACTGCTTCATTAAAAAAAAAAAAAAAGATAATTTAGAAAGATGCTTCCAGTGCTAAAAAGTTGGGTTTTTTTTTTTCAGGATTAAATATAGAAGTGCTTTATAAAGTAAAAGAAAAACTATGCTATATTAACACTAATAACACTATAACTTTGGTGGTCATATCAAGATAATGAAAAGTGATTTTAAAGCAAATTTCATTATCAGACATAAAGATCAAGTCAAAATTACAGAGGAGTAAAATGATGATTTTATCAGGGAGTATAATAATTCTTGACTTTTAATACGTAATAACAGATTTGGGGATATATAGGGAAAAACTAAGAACAAAAATCATAACTTCTACCTTAGAAGAGAAATGGAAAAATGTTTCAACACCTTTATTTTGAGATTATATAGACAAATGGTCATCAAATTGGTAAGATATGTAAGACTTGAACAAAATTATCAACTAACTAGATATGTTTGATATTACAGAACACTCCCAACAACCGAAGACTACATATATCTTAAGCCATGATTTTGTTTGCAAAGGTCAACATTGATAATGCTCTAGTCATACCTCCGTGTACCAGGAAAGAATTAGCATATTTCTTGAAAGACACAGCTATCAAAGCTCCATTGAGAAACCATAATGATGGAGAAGGGATTTGCAAATTATATATCTGATAATGGACATCTACTCTGTTTATTAAAAAATGAATAAAAATAAAATACCTTACTAATAAACAAACAGAGTATCCAATTTTACATGTGAAGAAAATTATTGAAGAGACATGTCACCAAAAGGATATGGATGGCTTATAAGCACATGACAAATTTCTCAACATTTAGACATTAAAGAAATACAAATTAAAATCATAATGAGACATGCTTACATATCTATTAGAATGGCTAAAATTATAAAGGCTTATTTACTTCGTCTGAGCTAGATTGAGAAGCAACAAAAAATCTAAACTGTTGTTGGCATATATCATGATAACATCACTTTGGAAAATAGTTTGAAATATATTTTTAAATGCAAAATATGTTGCAGTTACACCAATAGCCATTTTACTTCTAGGCATTTAACCAAGAGAAACAAACCCTATGTTCATACAAGGACTTGTATATGAATTTCATAGCAGCTTTATTTTTAAGAATTGAAAACAGTGGAAATGTTCATCAATGTCCATCCATAGAGCAAAGACAAATTATGATCTATTCATTAAAGAGATTACTATTCAACATCAAAATGAACTATTTACAATTGGAGATTCTCAAAGTAATGATGCTGAGAAAAGAAAAGCCAGGCAATGAATAGAATATACTGTGTGATTCCATGCCTATAAAAAAAATCTAGAAAATACAAATTTATATATAGTCACAGTCTTCAAATTTATTGGTGTGATTTTAGTGCCTTCTTCTGTGCTCCCATAGCTTCCTACACTTGGATCTCCGAGCATTTGTTACACCATGTGAAAATATGAACTCTTTTTCTTTATTATGTCTTACAAGAAAAAGAATCCTTGAAATTTTATGGAAATTTGTACTCTCAGTTATAAGCAGAAATTCTATCACACAGTAAATTTCCAAATATAAAAGCCAGAGTTTTACAATGACTTCTAAGCTTTTACATGATCTAGCCACTCATGTGACCTCTGTGACCTCTTTCCCTGATACTCTTCAGTCCCTCACAGTAGCCTCCTTGCTATTCCTCAGATATGCCAGGCACGATCCAACCTTATGGCCTTCAAGATAGCCAATTCCTTTGTCTGGAGTGACCTTATTGCTGATAGTTCTGTGCAAATTCATCACCTTTCCATACATTTGTTCAATTGTCAGCTTCATTGTAACTAACCTGATCTTCCTATTAAAATTCTTACCTCCCCATCCCCTGCCTAGCAACCTTGGTTTTTCTCACCCTGATCTAATTTTTCTTTTTCCCCATTGTACTCATCATTTTTGAATACACTATGCAATTTTTATTCAGGTTTATAGTTTTTAATTGTCTCACCCATTAAAATAAACGTTCTACAAAGCCAAGTATTTCATTTACCAGTGTAGTATGAAGTAATATCTGCCATAAAATAGGTTCAATAGACAATTGGTAAATGTCAGAAAAAATTAATGTTGAGAGTATACTGAATTTCATAAGTCATTTCAATATTTTTTTCCAAAAAATAAACTATGTGAAACATACATTAAATTTACTTTCAAATTATTTTATAGCATATAATGGACAATATACATAAGCCTTAAAGAAACAATCATATAAATAACGATTTCATACCTACTTAAAAATTGCATAATACCACACTCGTAGATCCTCTCTGAATGCTCTAAAATAACCCTTCAAAGAAAATACAATTATAAATATTACAGATTTTTTGGCAAATAATTTAATAAAATAAAAGTTTCATTCATCTATGTAGATCATAATAAATGTTTTTAATAGGCATGAAATTATAACTCTGAAGTGTGCTAAAATGAAACCACCTGCTAAGGGTGAGAGAACAAAAATAAACATTATTTTTCCAAATAAGAGGAATTTATTACCTTTGAATCAAAGCATGTGGATTTGTTCAAACTGGCAATAAAGGAATATGGATACGCAATCCATAGAATGTCATATTTTAGATGTCTAAAAGACTTCAAAGTGAAGAGTATATATTTTTTAAATGCTACATAATGCTACATAATGAGAAGATGACAGGCTGTGACAAATAGCATTTTAAAAGCTCTACTCATAATGGAACGGAAGGTGTCATTTCCCTATAATTTTATATATGTCATTAATTTACAATATCTGGATACAACATATTACAAAACAGATGTTCATCAAAGACTAAATTATTTTTAATGGAACATAATATTTTGATCCTACATCTATTAATCATTTTTTCGATCTAACATTTATAGTCTCGCTAAACATTTTATCAGTTGTCGACAAAATTAAAAAAAAATAGGATAAAAAGTCGTGTTTGGAAAAGTAGATTTTCTTTGAAATTTGCAATTAAATGAAAATATTTGCTGATATTTTTAAAACTTTATATGTAATTTTATATATATATGACCTATCAGATGATATAAAATTTTTGGAGAAAATATGACATATTTTTTTGATCTTGCTGAAGGTATTAATAAAGATCAACTGCTTGTATTATTTGTATTGTGATATCTTAGTTAATAAACATGAATAACTGGTATAAAATATGTTTTTTTAAAAATTTTATTTATTTACTTGACAGAGATCACAGGAAGGCAGAGAGGCAGGCAGAGAGAGAGAGGAATGGAAGCAGGCTCCCTGCTGAGAAGAGAGCCCACTGTGGGACTCAATCCCAGGAACCTGGAATCATAACCTGAGCCGAAGGCAGGGATTTTAACCCACTGAGCCACCCAGGCACTCTAAAATATGATTTTTTTATATATAGAATTATAGTTCTTGCCAAAATATGGAACTAGCTGGAACTGAATGCCTCCTTCAAAGTCAGCTCTTTAAAAATTATGCAAGTGTAATATAGAACTATTTCAGATATGAACCAAAAACAAAGAAATGATGATAAATTCCTTAAAAGACTCAAAGTTGCTCTTGACTGGTATGTTTCTAGCTCTATTCCTGGTTTGAGGACAGTTTTTAACAGGCCTGTCACTGTAGAAATCAGCTGGATGTCTAGAGGCTATCAGAACTGTGCAAAAACCTTGAAGGGGTAAAGACTTGAAAATTCTTTAGAGAGATTAGCTCCCTAAGGCATTATTCATCCACACATTTTCCTCCAAAAAATTAAGACTGATGGATGAGGGGCACCTGAGGGGCTCTCTCATCACGTGGGTGGTGGGTTAAGCCTCTGCCTTCATCTCAAGTCATGGTCTCTGGGTCCTGGGATCCAGCCCCACATCCGGCTATGCTCAAAAGAAGGCTGCTTCCCTCCCTGCTTGCCTGCCTCTCTGCTTACTTGTAATCTCTCTCTCTCTCTCTCTCTCTCTCTCTGTGTGTGTCCAATAAATAAATAAAATCTTTAAAAAAAGGCTGATGGATGCTAAATTATGAAAACTGCTCCCTCCAAATGATGCTTCTTCATAAGGATTTAAGAATTTAAAATTGTAAGAATTTAAAATTAAAACTTGATCGTAGGATTTATCTTATAGAATAACATCAAGTGAAGGCAGTTATTAGATCTGAAGTATTTGTGATTCTGAATTCTTGGCCTCATTAGTAAATTTATTTTTAAATTCTCCCATGGAGAATCATTGGGTCAAATGAGATGTGTGTGCCCAGAACTATATATAATCTTCTTTGTATTTCACTGGAGATGGCATTTCTGAGTTTTGTTCAATTGAATTTGGACAGATGTTTTAATAGTCACTTCTAGAGTTGGCCCTGGAGAATATCTTCATTTTTTTTTTCTCTTCCTGATTCTCTGAACAACCCGGACTAATTCACATTATCACAGTGATATCACATTTCAAGTTTTTCCAAACACTATAGCTGCAAAATAGAAGGAAGCTACTCAGAATGTAATGCTATTGTGAATGATTGAGAAAGAAAACATTATTATAATTAAGCTACCAGGTTTCAATGTATTTTATTGTTGCTTAGAAAATCCTAGCATACCCAGACTTTACAGAGATTTGATGATCCTAAGAGGAGCTGAACTCATGGACCAAAATAACTATGCACATAAAAAGTAAAATTACTTACCTAAAAAAGATGATGTGGTTAACTTTATATGGCAATCCAAGTGTTATTGGAACAGGAATTTAAAAAATAGTTTAGGGGCGCCTAGGTGGCTCAGTGGATTAAGCCACTGCCTTCAGCTCAGGTCATGATCTCAGGGTCCTGGGATCAAATCCTGCATCAGGCTCTCTGCTCAGCAGGGAGTCTGCTTCTCTCTCTCTCTCACTCTCTCTCTTTCTGCCTGCCCTCCGTCTACTTGTGATCTCTCTCTGTCAAATAAATAAATAAATAAAATCTTAAGAAAAAAGAATGACTTTACTTTTAAAAAATAGCTTAAAAGGGGCACCTGGGTGGCTCAGTGGGTTAAAAAGACATGTAGACCTGTGGATTAGAGTAGAGTGCCCAGATATGGACCATCAAATCTATGGTCAAAAAATCTTTGACAAAGCAGAGAAAATTATACAGTGGAAAAAAGACAGCCTCTTCAATCAATGGTGCTGGAAAAATTGGACAGCTATGTATGGAAGAATGACACTCAACCATTCTCTTATACCATACATAAAAATAAATTCGAAATGGACAAACGACCTCAACGTGAGTCAGGACTCTATCAAAATCCTAGAGGAGAACATAGGCAGTAACCTCTTGGACACTGGCCACAGCAAATTCTTTCAAGACATGTCTCCAAAGACAAAGGAAACAAAAGCATTTCTCTTTCTTAGTCGAACATAAACTAAAGTGCATCTTATCCTTGATGAAAGCTAGGATGCAATTAAATACTCTATTATGGTTATGATTCTGATATTTGAAATCCTCTGGTAGCTCCCTGTGCCCCCACAGTGTCGTGCCTCACCTCTTTAGAATAGTGTACAAACCGTCTCATCCCCACTCCATCCCCAGGTGATGCTGCCCGATCAGCTGTCGGTTGTCAATGAACTTGCTGTAGTTTCCCGAATGCACTGTGCTGCTTCCTGGCACTTTGAAACTTGACACACTCATCCTCATTTTTCGCTTTGCCCATGTCTATCCCCTCCCCTGAAAATCTGCTCCTAAGTGGCTTTGCCCAGCTCCAACCTACCCTTGGCAGTCTTTTATCTCCCTGTGGTAAAGCCTGTCACACTGCACCATGGACATGCCCGTTGGCCCCCTGAGAAGACAAAAGGGACAGTGAGGGCTCCCCAGCATTTGCAGCTCTAGCGCAGAGCCCCATGCCTTGCTTGCAGGAAATGCCAGATCATGAAGACAAACGGAGATCATCCTCTGGCTAAAACCAGCCCTTCTTTGCCTACCGCAGGATCTGGATCAATAAAGAGCAGCCAGTTATTATTGCTGTTTTTCTAGGGATTTTTTCCCCATATATTTCCCTGGTCTTTACTCTTTTAGTAGCACTTTAATTCAGGCTTCAAGCACTTCCTAGTCTGATCAGGTGAAATCATTTTCCTTCCCATACCCTCGATGTATTTCACACATATTAATTCTTTTTTTAAAGATCTTATTTACCCATTTGACAGATCACAAGTAGGTAGAGAGGCAGGCAGAGTGAAAGCGGGGGGAAGCAGGCTCCCCGCTGAGCAGAGAGCCGCTTGTGGGGCTCCATCCCAGGACCCTGAAATCATGACCTGAGCCGAAGGCAGAGGCCTAAACCACTGTGTAACCCTGGAGCCCCATATCTCGTAATTTTTAATCAACGTGGATTTGCTGCATCAAATAGTTCCTTCTTCTTCAAATATAAATATATAAATATATTGATCAAGTCACGTGCATGTCCTAGGAGAATGTCATACCTTTAGTAGCAAACTTGAAATCTTAGCCATTGGTTTTGATTTTTGTTTTGGTTTGATTTGGTTTGGTTTTTGTAAATTTAAAAATCTCTCCATCCTTTGGCTCTGTCTGACCTGAGTGCTTTCAGCTGTTTCTGCAACAAAATTGTCCTGGCAGCGAAAACTCTCATTGTTTTCAGTGGCGCCCCCTTCTGAACACTTTGTTAATAAAAAGCTTTTTTTTTTTTTTTTTTTTTTTGGCTATTGTAAATGTGGACAACAATTAGGAATTTCAAAGTGGTGAACCTCAGATAATTTTCTCTAAGTGTGGGGTGAGGGTTACTCAAAAAGGAACTTGACAAGTCTTTAAAAATATTGATAATCATTATAACATACCGTGACTTATTGTTACTGTGCTCTTAACTGGGCAAACACTTGTTGGCTTCCGAGAAAGACTAACATAGTTCTATATGGTTCTGGCGGCGTTCTAGCACAGGGTCTCAAGAGGCAGGGATTCTAGCCACTGGCTGTACACATTACTGAAGTTCTTTGTTCCCATTAAACATTATTTCTCTCTTGATATGCATTCTTGTTTTGTATTATATTGCATTATAAAGTTTCTTTTTTTTAACAGACTGCATTTTTTAGAGTAGTTTGGGGATCAAAGTAAAATTCCTTTTCCCCACATACACACAGCCTTCCCCATTATCAACATCCTGTACCACGGTAATAATTTTTCACGCTCACTGACCCTACACTGACACATCATTATCACCCCAAATTCCACAGTTTACATTAGAGTTCACTCTTGGTGGGGCACCAGGGTGGCTCAGTGGGTTAAGGCTTCTGACTTCGGCTCCGGTCATAATCTCACAGTCCTGGGATCAAGCCCCAGACCAGACTTTCTGTTTGGCAGGGAGCCTGCTTTCCCCCAACCCCTGCTTTCCCCGCCTGCCTCTCTGCCTGCTTTGATGCCTGTCAAATAAATAAATAAAATCTTAAAAAAACCTTTTCTCATAGAGTTCACTCTTGGTATAGTATCTTATGCATTTTGACAAATGTGTAGTGATATATATCTAAAATATCATGCATATCATACAGAACATTTAACTGGCCTAAAAATCCTCTGTGCTCTGCCTGTTCATCCTCCTCCTCTCCTAACTGCTACAAACCGCTGAGTTTTATACAATTTGCATAGTTCTGCCTTTTCTAGAATGTCATATAGTTGGAACCTTGCAATATGAAGCTTTTTCAAATTGACTTCTTTCACTTATTATGACGGATTTTAAGTTTGTTCCTTGTCTTTTCATTGCTTGATAGCCATTTCTCTTTATCGCTGAATCATATCCCATTGTTTCAATGGACCACAGTTTATCTATCCATTCTCCTCCTGAAGGACATCTTGGTTACTTCCAACTCTTGGCACTTATGGGTAAAGCTGTTACAAACACAGGTTTATATGTAGGATTCTGTGTACACAAAGTTGTCGCTCTTTTGGGTGAGTGCCAAGGAGCACGATTGCTGGATCATATGGTAAGAATATGTTTAGTTTTGTAAGAAACTGCCCAGCTGTCTTCCAAAGTGGTAGCACCATTTTGGTGTTCTCACCAGAATGAATGAGAGTTTCTCTTGTTCCTCATCGTCAAAAGCATTTTATGTTGTCAGTATTTTGGATTTTAGCCATTCTAATAGATGTGTAGTGATATATCATTGTCTTATTTATTTATTTATTTTTTAAAAATTTTATTTATTTATTTGACAGAGAGAGATTACAAGAAGACAGAGAGGCAGTCAGAGAGAGAGAGAAAGGGAAGCAGGCTCCTCCTGAGCAGAGAGCCCAACGTGGAACTCGATCCCAGGACCCTGAGATCATGACCTGATCCAAAGGCAGCGGCTTAACACACTAAGCCGTCCAGGCGCCCCTCATGTTCTTTTAATTTACAATTCCTTAATTAGACATGCTGTGGATCATCACAGCATCTGTTCATATCATTATTGCCATCTCAATATCTTCTTAAGTGAGGTGTCTGTTCCAGTCCTTGCCAATTTTTCAATCAGGTCATTCATTTTCTTGTGTTTGAGTTAATAAATGAATAAATAATAATAATAAATAAATAAATAAAAAATGAATGAATGAATTTATTATATATATTATATATGTTATATATAATATATATTATATATATTATTATATATTAAATAATTTATTAAAAATAAATTTACTAATGAGGCCAAGAATTCAGAATCACAAATACTTCAGAACTAATAATAACTGCCATCACTTGTTGTTATTGTATAAGATAAATCCTACGATCAAATTTCAATTTTAAATTCTTACAATTTTAAATTCTTAAAACCTTATGAAGAAGCATCATTTGGAGGGAGCAGTTTTCATAATTTAGCATCCATAAGCCTTTTTTTTAAGATTTTATTTATTTATTGGACACAGAGAGAGAGAGAGAGAGAGAGATTACAAGTAAGCAGAGAGGCAGGCAAGCAGGGAGGGAAGCAGGCTTACTTTTGAGCAGAGCCGGATGTGGGGCTGGATCCCAGGACCCAGAGACCATGACTTGAGATGAAGGCAGAGGCTTAACCCACCACCCACGTGATGAGAGAGCCCCTCAGGTGCCCCTCATCCATCAGCCTTAATTGTTTGTAGGAAAATGTGTGGATGAATAATGCCTTAGGGAGCTAATCTCTCTAAAGGATTTTCAATCTTTACCCCTTCAAGGTTTTTGCACAGTTCTGATAGCCTCTAAACATCCAGCTGATTTCTACAGTGACAAGCCTGTTAAAAACTGTCCTCAAACCAGGAATAGAGCTTGAAACATACCAGTCAAGAACAACTTTGAGTCTTTTAAGGAATTTATCATCATTTCTTTGTTATGATTCCAGGTTCCTGGGATTGAGTCCCACAGTGGGCTCTCTGCTAAGCAGGGAGCCTGCTTCCATTCCTCTCTCTCTGCCTGCCCCTCTGCCTTCCTGTGATCTCTGTCAAGTAAATAAATAAAATTTAAAAAACCATATTTTATACCAGTTATTCATGTTTATTAACTCAGATATCACAATACAAATAATACAAGCAGTTGATCTTTATTAATATCTTCAGCAAGATCAAAAAAATATGTCATATTTTCTCCAAAAATTTTATATCATCTGATAGGTCAGATATATATAAAATTACATTTAAAGTCTTAAAAATATCAGCAATATTTTCATTTAAATGCAAATTTCAAAGAAAATCTACTTTTCCAAACACGACTTTTTATCCTATATTTTTTTTTAAATTTGTCAATATCTGAAAAATTGTTTAGCGAGACTATAAATGTTAGATCGTAAAAAATGATTAATAGATGTAGGTTCAAATTATTATGTTCCATTAAAAATGATTTAGTCTTTGATGAACATCTGTTTGGTAATGTGTTGTATCCAAATATAGTAAATTAATGACATATATAAAATTATAGGGAAATGACACCTTCCATTCCATTATGAGTAGAGCTTTTAAAATGCTATTTGTCACAACCTGTCATCTTCTCATTATGTAGCATTATGTAGCATTTAAAAAATGTATACTCTTCACTTTGAAGTCTTTTAGAAATCTAAAATATGACTTTCTATGGATTGTGTTTCCATATTCCTTTATTGCCACTTTGAACAAATCCACATGCTTTGAATCAAAGGTAATAAATTCCTCTTATTTGGAAAAATGATGTTTATTTTTGTTCTCTCACCCTTAGCAGGTGGTTTCATTTTAGCACACTTCAGAGTTATAATTTTATGCTTATTAAAAACATTTATTATGATCTACATAGATGAATGAAATTTTTATTTTATTAAATTATTTGCCAAAAAATCTGTAATTTAAAAAAATGTATTTCTTTTGAAGGGTTATTTTAGAGCATTCAGAGAGGATCTAGGAGTGTGGTATTATGCAATTTTTAAGTAGGTTTGAAATGGTTATTCATATGATTGTTCCTTTGAGGCTTTTGCTTATTTTGCGTTTTTTTGTCTTCTTTTGTCTTATTTTGTTCATTATGTGCTATATAATATTTTGAAAGTAAATTTAAGGTATGTTTTACATAGTTTATTTTTTGAAAAAAATATTGAAATGACTTATGAAATTCAGTATATTCTCAACATTAATTTATTCTGAAATTTACCAATTGTCTACTGTCTATTATATGGCAGATATTACTTCACACTACACTGGTAAATGAAATACTTGGCTTTGTAGAACGTTTATTTTAATGGATGAGACAATTAAAAGCTATAAACCTGAATAAAAATTGCATAGTGCATTCAAAAATGATGAGTGCAATGGGGAAAAAGAAAAATTAGATCAGGATGAGAAAAATCAAGGTTGCTAGGCAGGGGATGGGGAGGTATGAATTTCAATAGGAAGATCAGGTTAGTCACAATGAAGCTGACAATTGAACAAACATATGGAAAGGTGATGAATTTGCCCAGAACTATCAGCAATAAGGTCACTCCAGACAAAGGAATTGGCTATCTTGAAGGCCATTAGGTTGGATCATGCCTGGCATATCTGAGGAATAGCAAAAAGGCCACTGTGAGGGACTGAAGAGTAGCAGGGAAAGAGATCACAGAGGTTAAATGAGTGGCTAGATCATGTAAAAGCTTAGAAGTCATTGTAAAACTGTGGCTTTATATTTCAAAACTTACTGTGTGATAGAATTTCTACTAATAACTGAGAGTTCAAATGTCCATAAAATTTCAAGGATTCTTATTCTAGTAAGACAGAATAAAGAAAAAGAGTTCATATTTTCACATGGTGCAACAAATGCTTGGAGATCCAAGTGTAGGAAGCTATGGGAGCACAGAAGAAGGCACGAAAATCACACCAATATATTTGATGACTGTGACTTTATATAAATTTGTATTTTCTAGATTGTTTTTATAGTCATGGAATCACACAGTATATTCTATTCATTGCCTGGCTTTTCTTTTCTCAGCACCATTACTTTGAGAATCTCCAATTGTAAATAGTTCATTTTGATGTTGAATAGTAATCTCTTTAATGAATAGATCATAATTTGTCTTTGCTCTATTGATGGACATTGATGAACATTTCCACTGTTTTCAATTCTTAAAAATAAAGCTGCTATGAAATTCATATACAAGTCCTTGTACGAACATAGCGTTTGTTTCTCTTGGTTAAATGCGTAGAAGTAAAATGGCTATTGGTGTAACTGCAACGTATTTTGCATTTAAAAAAATTTTCAAACTATTTTCCAAAGTGGTGGTATCATGATATATGCCAACAACAGTTTAGATTTTTTGTTGCTTCTCAATCTAGCTCAGACGAAGTAAATTAGCCTTTATAATTTTAGCCATTCTAATAGATATGTAAGCATGTCTCATTATGATTTTAATTTGTATTTCTTTAATGTCTAAATGTTGATAAATTTGTCATGTGCTTATAAGCCATCCATATCCTTTTGGTGACATGTCTCTTCAATAATTTTATTCAGATGCAAAATTGGATACTCTGTTTGGTTATTAGTAAGGTATTTTATTTTTATTCATTTTTTAATAAACAGAGTAGATGTCCATTATCAGATATAAATTTGCAAATCCCTTCTCCATCATTATGGTTTCTCAATGGAGCTTTGATAGCTGTGTCTTTCAAGAAATATGCTAATTCTTTCCTGGTACACGGAGGTATGACTAGAGCATTATCAATGTTGACCTTTGCAAACAAAATCATGGCTTAAGATATATGTAGTCTGCGGTTTTTGGGAGTGTTCTGTAATATCAAACATATCTAGTTAGTTGATAATTTTGTTCAAGTCTTACATATCTTACCAATTTGATGACCATTTGTCTATATAATCTCAAAATAAAGGTGTTGAAACATTTTTCCATTTCTCTTCTAAGGTAGAAGTTATGATTTTTGTTCTTAGTTTTTCCCTATATATCCCCAAATCTGTTATTACGTATTAAAAGTCAAGAATTATTATACTCCCTGATAAATTCATCCTTTGACTCCTCTGTAATTTTGACTTGATCTTTATGTCTGATAATGAAATTTGCTTTAAAATCACTTTTCATTATCTTGATATAACCACCAAAGTTATAGTGTTATTAGTGTTAATATAGCATAGTTTTTCTTTTACTTTATAAAGCACTTCTATATTTAATCCTGAAAAAAAACCCCAACTTTTTAGCACTGGAAGCATCTTTCTAAATTATTATTATTTTTTTTAAATGAAGCAGTAGCCATTTTTGTTAAGGGACCTAAACTGAAAGTAGGTTTATTTATTAATTTATTTAGTAAAGATTTTATTTTGTTTATTGACAGCAAGAGAGAGAGAGAGAGGAAGCACACAAGAGGGAGGAATAACGTGCAAAGGGAGAGGAAGCAGCAAGCTCCTTGGGGTGCAAGTAGTCCCATGCAGGGCTGGATCCCTGTACACTGGAATCATGACCTCAGCCAAAGGCAAATATCTGCTTAAACAACTGAGTCATCCAGGCACCCCTAGAAAATAAAAAAAAAAAAAAAACTTTTAAAAACATTTTGTTTCTTTTTTTTTAATATTTTATTTATTTGACAGACAGAGAGACAGGAAGAGGAACTATAAGCAGGGCAGAGGGAAAAGGAGAAGCAGGTTTCCTACTGAGCAGAGAGCCTGAATTGGGGCTCCATCTCAGGACCCTGGGATCATGACATGAAAAGAAGGGACACTTACGGAGGAAGCCACCCAGACACCTCTTTCCTTTGTTTTTAATATATGGCAACTGATGCTTCCCAGCCATGAGGAGCATATTACCCATTGATTAAATCTTTGATAACAACCTATTTAAAGAGGTGTGTAAATATATACTTACTCAGATTTATACACTTTGTGTTTTCTTCATAGTTTGGGGCTGGACCCCATGGTCACAACACTGCTTCCAGTCTTTGCCTTCCCATCTGTTGATACCAGGCATTTGGTCAGCAAAGCAAATTAGTATTATAATTAATAAGCCCTTGGCACCATATCTCTGGAGCAGGGGTTGCTCTTAGCCAAGGCCCAGAGCAGTTGACCTCCCGAAGCTAGTGCTATAGCCCCAAGGACTAGGTCCCTGCCACCAGAACTCAGTCTTACATGTTATGCTAAGCAGACAAAACCAAAACAGGAAATCTCCAACAGCTTTCACTGGCATGCCTCATCTCCCACTCCCTCGACGTCCAGGCAGTACCAGATGCCAGGGAGGGGTCTTGGTCCAACATATGGGAGGGAAGGAAGTAGCCACGAGCAAGTACCTGCCTCTCTGTGCCTTTCTTTCATGAGTAGGTTGTAAGGAGGAGGAAGAGGAAGGGGAAGAGAGGTGAACTTCAAGGGGGTGAAGGCCTCAGGTAGGCAGCTGGCTCCTGCCAGTAGGAAAGGGACAAAGGAGAAGGCAGTGAGTCCTTCAGGGAGGGTTGGGGGTAATGGTTACAGGTTATGACGGAATCTGGACAGGAGTAATAGGGATACTAGTCATTTGAGTCCACCATTGGAAAGCTGGGCTGGGTGTTAGGGCAGATAGGCCTCCCTGGGCAACGGCACATGAGAAAAGGTGGAATTCTTCTCTGAGGAGCAGGTGGAGCTTTGGGTGTTGGGAAAGCATAGACAGTATTGTTCCAGGGCCAAGGACAGGTCCGGGTTCTCCTGGTTGGAGGTCAAGGCCACAGTATGATCCAGGTCTTCTACCAGCAGCTTGAAGGTACCAAATGCCAGCCTCTCCTAATTATTGTATTATTATTGTATTGTATTATTGTATAACTCTCTGGTGCACTTATTGGCTTATCCATCAAATGACTCCTTCAGCAGCTTGAAAACCACCTCCACAGGCACTCCAGGATATGGGAGGCTTCCAGAGTGAAGATTTTGCACAGGATCACCCAAAAGACCAGAAGTCACTCTCGTGGATGTAGATCTGGACAAACATGGTCTTAGGGATCATCCACTTCACAGGCAGTCCACTGTTGGTTGTCTTTTTATAGTAACTGATGTGGTGATATCTCTGGCAAGGCTGAAGTCTGAGATCTTCATCATGTTGTCCTTTGTCACCAGCACTTCCCTGGTGGCCAGGTCTTGGTGTTTGCACTTCTTGGAGGCAAGGTACTCCATGCCTCAGGCTACCTGATAGGCACAGGATACCAGGTCCTTGGAAGAGAGTTGCTCTGCTGCATTGTGGCTGATATTGTAACAGTACTCCAGGTCAGGAGGCCTCTGGGCCTGCATGTACTCCTGTATGTTGTCTTTGGAAGCATATTGCGTGAGAGTGTACGAAGGACCGTCCTGTGTGCAGGACCCAGCAGGTTGATGGTGTCCTTGTGCTGTCCAATCATCTTCATCATCTCCATTTCTGATATTAGGTTTGACAGGTCTTTCTCTGTTGCATCTGACTTCAACATCTTCACAGACACTTTAGTCAAATGGTTGGATTTGTCTTTGTCCAGCACAATGGCCTCCTCCAACACCACCTGCCCAAAGTAGGCCTGTCTTAGGGGTCTGCCTAAACTGCCTAAAACCAGCCTGTCTCAAGGTAGTTATGAACTCTAGATTATCCTCAAAAACATTAAACCACAAGCTAAAAATTCTCTTCACTAGGTCTCTGTCGTAGGTCTAATTTTCTTATCTTTCATCACCTATCTTTTTCCTGATTCTTATTTTCAGTATAGTTTATTTTGCTTCCAAGTGTTTCCCCTGGTTTCTGTATGCTGTTTCAGAGGGAAGAATTATCCTGTCATAAAATTATTTCTTGAGCATTCATTACATCTCTCAGTTAAAATGGGTTCTTTTATGGTATTGATTCATTTGAGTTTTCTCAAAATGGGAAGAATTTTCGAAATGGTGTTTTCCTCAAGGTTCAGAGTTGTCTTAGCCTCATCTTTACTCTTTTTGAATTCACTTTTCAAATTCTTGTCCCTCTTTTTATCTTTTTAAATTTAAATGTTTTATTTTTACTCTTCTTTTATTTGAGTATAGTTGATATTCAGTGTTACATTGGTTTCAGGTTTTCAATATCTCCATACATTATTCTATGATCACTACAAATATAGCCACCATCTGTCACCATATAACACTATTATAATATCATTGACTATATTCTCTACACTGTCCCATATCTCTTTTTAAAATCTCTGATTTTTATGTTTTCTGTTATTCCAACATTCGACCATCATTTTACTTGGATACTTTAATAAAATATGCCTGATTACACACACTTTGCTGTAAACCATAGGATTGGATTTATAGTAGTCTTCTTCTTCTTCTTCTTTTTTAATTAACATATAATGTGTTATTAGCCCCAGGGGTACAGGTCTGTGAATCGCCAGGTTTACACACTTCACAGCACTCACCAAGCACATACCCTCCCCAATGTTCAAAACCCCACCACCCTCTCCCTACCCTCCCCAACCCCCTGGCAACTCTCAGTTTTTTTTGTGAGATTAAGAGTCTCTTATGGTTTGTCTCCCTCTCGATCCCATCTTGTTTCATTTACTCTTTTCCTGTCCCCCAAACCCCCCACATTGCACCTCCATTTCCTCATAACAGGGAAATCATATGATAGTCTCTTTCTCTGGTTGACTTATTTGCTAAGCATAATACCTTCTAGTTCCATCCATGTCATCGCAAATGGCAAGATTTCATTTCTTTTGATGGCTGCATAGTATTCCATCATATATATATATATATATATATATATATATATATATATATATATATATATTTCATTTGTTGATGGGCATCTAGGTTCTTTCCATAGTTTGGCTATTGTGGATATTGCTGCTATAAACATTTGGTGCACGTGCCCCTTTGGATCATATAGTAGTCTTCTTTACCTCTATCAGAACCCCAGGAAGCTTTATTTATTTATTTACTCACATAAACAGGTGATCCAACACAACGTTTTTTGATGTTCAAATGTATTATAATGTCTTACCGCTTAACACTATGCTTACTGCTCTCTTTCACTGTCTGACTAAATCCTCATCATCACTATGCCATTTAATCAGAAAGAACATTTGAACTCAGAGTTCTCTCCATATCAGGGAATGAAGACTCCACCCTTCTGTTTGTGCAGGTAAAATAAATGTTGATATTGTCTGTCCTGCACATACCCCATCCTGTTCACCAGAATATTCACCATCAAAATAGATACAAAATAAAAACCATACCTCACCACTTCTATTACCACCCAGAATGCTAAAAACACCATCATATGTTCCTGAATTATTGACTTGATTGATAACCCCACTTCCACACATACTGCACTCCTTTCTCCCTGCAAATTTATTTTGGTACAGCATCTTAACCTAAAAATCAAGTCAGATGATTTTATTCTGCTGTTGAAAGTCTTTTGGTATCTTCCCCTTTCATACTAAATAAAAACTGAAGGCGTTTCAATGTACTAGAGGGTCATACATCAATACGTTCTTCCTCTCTCCACCACTATGAACTCCTCATTGGCCTCCTTGCTTTTCCTCAAAAGTAACAGACCAGCTGTTCACACAAAGTCTATATACTTACTTGCTCTGCCTAGAGCAATCTTTTCCTTTAATATTTGTATAACACCCTCCTTCACTTCCTGGGTCTTTGTGCAAATGAGTAAAAAGCCTGTATTAAGTGGATATTTTAAAAGCTAAATTAATGGCTTAATAGATGTATATAGGGGGAAAGGGAACATATTTTCCACGGTTTAGAAGTGGAGTTCTTTTATAGAGTTCTTGTACAAGCCTACACTATTGAACGATAATGGGCAGTTGTACATTCCAATTATACAAACACTTTGGTAATTTATATCCTTTTTTTGTAATTCATGACTGGACCATTTAATTCCTTAGGAGCATTATAGCATTTCAACTTTTCATGTTCAATAAACTTATTGGGGTTGCTACCTTTTTATTCAAATGGAGAAATAGTCATGATTTCATCTAAAGAAAGTGTTATTGATTGTGTTGTTTTCTAGGAATGAGTCGCACATGCTAGTTTAAAAGTTTTGTTAAATTCCCAAGTGTGTCACCGATAAAAGCCTTTTGTAGATTAGTAACTTGCTCAAAACAGAAAAGTTATGTAACACTCAATTGTTATACTATCTTTGTTTCCATCTTTCATTGTAATAACACTCATCTTAACTCTATTTAAGACAAGTCATCGCCAGATGGCTTTCTGGCATTGATTGCATGATATGAAATCTAGTATAACTAAAAGTTTTTGGTTTTAGTAGCCTATAAATCAATTTAGAAAAATATATGTATTTGAATATAAGGTAAAGTTTTAAATTATTTGGCAATAGTAAACTAAACTTTTTTTTTGTAAATTTTTATTTTCTAAAATTTCATTGAGCTCTTTTGCAATAAGAAACAAGTTACAAAAAATTAAGGTTTATTTACCCCAATTCAAAATTATTAGGAATATAATCATAGAGGTTGAAGTATTTCAAATATTGAACCCCAAATATTTTCTTAGGTAAATTCGTGAATGCTGAGCATTCACTGTTAAAATATACTAATACTATTGATAGACTGGTAGAAGCCTAAAATCAAATATTTATTAAATATTTATATCCATATCTTTTCATGGCTTGGTAATTCATTTCTCTAGCATTAAATAAGATTCCATTGTTTGCATGTACTACACTTTATTTGAACTTTCACCTATGAAAGGATATCTTGGTTGCTTCCAAGCTTTTGTCAGTAATGAATAAAACTACTATAGACATCTTTGTGGGTATAGGTTTCATCTTCTTTGGATAAATACCAAGAACTGCTACTGCTGAATCGTCTGGCAAGAATATGTTTAGTTTTGTTAGAAACTGCCAAGTTGTTTTCCATTCTTTATTCTCAATAGACATGGAAGAACATACCTGTTGCTCCACATCCTCACCAACATTTCGTGTTCTGTTGTCAGTGTTCTGGATTCTGGGTATGTACTGGTGTCTCTTTTTTGTTTTAATTTGCATTTTCCTGATGACATATGATGTGAAGCATCTTTTTATATGCTTATTTGCCATCTGTAATATTTTCTTTTGTGAGGTATCTGCTAAGGTCTTTGGCTCATTTTTAATCAGGTTTTTCCACGATTGTTGAGTTTTAAGGGGTCTTTGTGTCTTTTTGATTAACAGTCCTTTGCCAGATGTGTATTTTGCAAATTTTTTCTCACAGTCTGTGCTTTGCCTTTTCATTCTCTTGGCATTGTTTCACAGAGTAGACATTTTTAAATTCGGTGCTTGTGCTTTTGTAGCTAAAGTTATTTCCAAAACCAAGGTCATTTAAATTTTCTTCTATATTACCTTCTACATGTTTCATGTTTAGGTTTATAATCCAATCTGAGTTAATTTTTGTGAAGAGTGTATGATATCTGCCTGGATTTTTTTTATTTTATTATTTATTTTCTTTTTATTTTATATTTTTACATTTAGCTTCACCATTACTCCAGAACCATTTGTTTAAAAGATTGTATTTTGCTCTCTTGTATTGATTTTGCTTTTATATTAAATATAAAATATAATTGATAATATATATTCTGTTCCTTTAATCTAGTCTTTCTGTGGTATTACAATTCTTGCTTCCAATTATCATTATGGTATACTTTTTTTTAAAGATTTTATTTATTTATTTGACAGAGAGAGAGATCACAAATAGACAGAGAGACAGACAGAGAGAGAAATGAGGAGAAGCAGGCTCCTTGCTGAGCAGAGAGCCCAATAAAGGACTCAATCACAGGCCCCTGGGATCATGACCTGAGCCAAAGGCAGAAGCTTAACCCACTGAGGAGTAGACTAAAACAAACAAACAACTACAACTACAACAACCAGCTTTACGTTCAGTGGAAAAGTAAATAGAACCTTATGAGTAGCCTGAAATTTATTTTTAAATATTTTTAAGATAAGTGTTCTTGTTAGAAAACCATATATTTTATATAGCTAAGAAATAACAGGCAAAGTTTTATTAACGTCTAAAAAGTCTAGTTACTTCTATTTATCTATTAACTCATCTCTTTATGAAGTAGAACGTGATCACACCTATTGTATATACCCAAGTTTGTATGCTTTGGTTATTTTATGTTTGCTATTTCCTTGCTTAATTTTTGCAATATTTGATACATAATAGTATTTTTAAGTCCATCTACGGTTTCACAGTATTTGTTTGAACTTCATAAATATGTACAATACTTTTTGCACGTTGATTAAAAATTACGAGATATGGGGGCTCCTGGGTGGCTCAGTGGTTTAGGCCTCTGCCTTCGGCTCAGGTCATGATTTCAGGGTCCTGGGATGGAGCCCCACATCGGGCTCTCTGCTCAGCGGGGAGCCTGCTCCCCCACCCCTCTCTCTTCCTGCCTCTCTTTCTACTTGTGATCGTTCAATGGGTAAATAAGATCTTTCAAAAAAGATTTACTAGGTGTGAAATACACCGATGATATGGGAAGGAAAATGATTTCAGCTGATCTGACTAGGAAGTGGTTGAAGCCTGAATTAAAGTGCTACAAAAAGAGTCAAGACCTGGGAAATATATGGGTAAAAAATCCCTAGAAAAACAGCAATAATAACGGGCTGCTCTGTATTGAACCAGATCCTGCGTTAGGCAAAGAAGAGCTGGTTTTAGCCAGAGGATGATCTCCGTTTGTCTTCATGATCTGGCATTTCCTGCAAGCCAGGCATGGGGCTCTGCACTAGTGCTGCAAATGTTGGGGGGCCCTCAGTGTCCCTTTTCTCTTCTCAGGGGTACAACGGGCATGTCCATGGTGCAGTGTGACAGGTTTTACCACAGGGAGATAAAATACTGCCAAGGGTAGGTTGGAGCTGGGAAAAGGCACTTAGGAACAGATTTTAAGGGGAGGTGATAGACAAGGGCAAAGCGAAGAATGGGGATGAGTGTGTCAAGTTTCAAAGTGCCAGGAGGCAGCACAGTGCATTTGGGAATCTACAGCAAGTTCAGGACAACGGGCAGCTGATCTGGCAGCATCACCTGGGGTTGGAGGCTGAGCCCCGGGGTTAACACTGGGGGTGAGCTGGTTTGTATACTATGCCGAGAAGGTGAGGTACTACACTGTGTGGGCACAGGGTGCTACTGGAGGACTTCAAATATCAGAATCGTAACGATAATAGGGTATGTAATTGCAACCTAGCTTTCATCAAGGGTAAGATGTACTGTAGTTTATGTTCGACTAAGAAAGAGAAATGCTGTCAGTTAATCTAGGATATGTCATCAAGTGCAAGAGTTATTAGAATGGGGGCGGAGGACAAATCTTAGAACAAGTAAACTGTGGTACTAGAATAATTAAGAAAGGTCGAACACTTGGATCAACTAAAAAAGTGATTATTGCTTACCATGTGCCCCAAACTATATTAATCTTAGAACAAGAGACGTTCTCATCTTGATGCCCCGCAGCTGGTAGACCCAAGGTACAGAGAGCAGTAGCCAACGACCAGCAGGCCCCAAGTGCCATGTGCAGACTCTAAGAGCAACTGCCTTTGAGAGAGGAAACGGTTGAGAATGGGCTTTCTGAGGTAGAGAATTACTAGCTGGGAAAGTATGAAAATTGACACAGAATCAGAATTGATGCCCCTAAATGACAGAGTTGGTGAAACTTCCCTTCTCAGAGATCTTGAGGCTCCTCAGAAATGTATTCTTCATTTTGGACGGAACATTCAGGATAAATATGATCTGTTCGAGTTCCTGGTTCTCTCATCAGGACTGTTTCTTAGGCTTCACTGGCACAAGAAAAGGGTTTTGATAGTCCAGGGTAAATCCTGACAAAAGCAAACCACGGTGTCTATGAAATCTAACCACTCAGAAGAGAACAACAGATAAAAGGCCAGGCTGACCTGACCCTGCAGGATAGGTAAGGTTGGTCCGGTAACAGGGGTAGAGGGGAAGTGCCCATCCTCTGCTAGAAGAGCTAGAGAAGACCCCTTCCGGAGAGACCACCAGGAGAGGAGAGCAGTAGGTGCTGATGATGAAGAATATTTTATCAGCAGAGAAGGTCAAAATGACAAAGTTCCAGGATCAGAGTAAACATATGGGATTAAAAAAGAAAAATTAAAAAAAAAATTTTTTATGAAAGGACTTTTTTTTTTTAAAGGACTTTAAACAAAAGTCCTTTTTAAGAGACAGTTGGCTGTTTAAACCAAAAGTACAACTCACTGAGAGAATCGCCGCATTATTTATTGGGGTAGAAAGGACCTGGAATGCAGAAAGACCCATTCTGCAGAAGAAAAAATAGAATCACTAACAGGCCTCATGCCTTGCACAGCCAGTGGCTAGAATCCCTGCCTCATGAGACCCTGTGCTAGAAGGCAGCTAGAACCATCTCAACTATGTTTGTCTTTCTTGGAAGCCAACAAGTCTTTGCCCAGTTAAGAGCACGGTAACAATCAGTCACGTTATGTTATAATGATTGTCGGTATCTTTAAAAGCCTTGTCAAGTTCCTTTTTGAGTAATCCTCACCCACACTTAGAGAAATTTATCTGTGGTTCACCTCTTTGAAATACCTCATCCTTGTTTCACATTTACAATAGCCAAAAAAAAAAAAAAAAAAAAAAGCTTTTTATTAACAAAGTGTTCAGAAGGGGGCGCCACTGTAAACAATGAGAGTTTTCGCTGCCCTGACAGTTTTGTTGCAGAAACAGCAGAAAGCACTCAGGTCAGACAGAGCCAAGGGCTGGAGGGATTTTTAAAATTACAAAAACAAAACCAAATCAAACCAAAACAAAAATCAAAACCAATGTCCAAGATTTCAAGTTTGCTACTAAAGGTATGACATTCTCCTAAGACATGCGAGTGACTTGATCAATATATTTATATATTTATATTTGAAGAAGAAGGAACTATTTGATGCAGCAAAACCATAGGGCAAGGACCAATGCCGCGCTTCCCAGAGAACCCCAAGCTCTTTTTCTAGAATGGCCATATGCGTATGCATCAGGCGTCCTTCTCTTCACTCCCTTTGTGGATCCCCTACCATGGAGGTCATGTAATAACCAATAACCAAAAAAGAAACAAAAAACCAAAACATCCAGGTCTAAGTGATTCGTGGGTGCCATCATGCAATGGCGGACCCTGCCTGGAGAGGAGGAGACTGCTTAAACAGATCGCGGGCAAGCATCTCAGCCCAGGCCTGTGCTGGGGAAGCTGGTTCCCGGCTTTGGGCACAATCAGGAAGCCAGCGAAGTGACCCGAGAGTGCAGCCGGGGTTTAGGGCTGATGATCTTTTTGCAGCCAGGCAGCAGGTGGACACCCGCTCGGGGAGCCAGGCTAGGAGGCCGCTCAGCGCTGGCGCTGGCCACCCTCGCAAGCCCCCCGGGCTTTCCCGGTGCCCGTGCCCCTGGCCCGCGCCTCAGGACGGAGGGGGAGGTGGGCGAGGGTGTGGGCGGTCCGGAGAAGGGGCTTTGCTAATTGCAGAATCCGGGAGTGAGCTCGCGGAGGAGGACGCAGCGGAGAGTCTGAGAGGAGGTGGAGGAGCTGGCGGAGGAGGGGCGCAGCTCCGCTGTGCTCTGCTGCAGCCCAGTCCGCACTGCAGGACACCCGCACTCCCGCGCTCCAGCCCAGCTCCCGAGGCCGTGCTGTCCCGCTCCCACGGCCCGCTGCCCCGCCCTGCCCCATGGCTTCTCAGGACGACCCTCTGCGAGCAGGTAAAGTGACACCGCGCTGCGCCCTCACCTGGAGCAGAAAGCGCGGGCCGCGAGCTCGCGGGGGTGTCGGGATCCAGCCTCCCGCGACCCCCGGGACAGCGGGACCACCCCAGACGACGCGCCGCACCCGGGTCCCCAAGGGGTCGGGCCGGGGATGGAGCCAGGCGAGGTGCCCCCCGCAGCGAGCGCAATAGCCCCCTTCGTTTGGCACCCCCACGCGCGTGTGCCGAGGACCCCCTTCCCTCATCCCGAGCTGTGGCCCCGCCACTTTTGTACTGGACTTGGGATCCCAGGTAGAAACTAGTCCCTCAGACCTCCCTGGCAGCAAGGAGCACAGGGAGGGATTCTCAGTTTTTCCGCCCCCCCTCCCCCCTCCTCCCCTGGCTCTTCCTCTCTCCACATTCACAAGCCTTCTGGCCTCCCTTTCCTCTCCTCATTGTCACTTTTATTAAATGGTTTTGTTCTGCATGTTGACCCGCAGAGCGATTTCATGAATGAATATACATACAGGAAACTGAGTCAGAGCCCACCTGTGGAGGCCTTTCATTAGAATGGTCTCTGGTTCTAGCCTCAGTTCAGAATACTGCCTGTACCTGAGGACCAAGTCCAGATGTTTCTTTCATCTCTGACTTGAATTTGAAATCCTCCTCAGACTTCAGCTTCCGGGATTGCTCCTGTCCTTGCTCTCCCACTGTCTCGGTGGGGATCCGCCATGAGTGTTGAACACAGGAATGAATGAACGATATATACCCCCAGGTCGCTGGGGCTTTTTCTTGTTTTGCTGAGGTTGGAAAGGCTTGGGAGAGACCCCCTGTATGCAGATACAGAGCTGCATGCAATTGTTTAGATAAACGTGTTCCCTACTTAATTGCTTGGGCATTGAACATTTCGCCCTTAACCTGTGGCTTGAGCAGTTAGGAGGAGACAATCTGGAGGTGAATCAGAAGATGGCTGAATCCACATGGTGGTGGGCTGGGTTTGGGAGATTTTCCTGGAGATTCTAAAGAAAGATCTAAATTCTTTCAATGGGGAGTGGTAAACATTTTATCAATGGGAGATGGAAAATAAATTGGTTAACCTTTCCCTCCCCCTCTAAACCCATTATTTGAAAAAACAAAAAAGGATTTGAAGGGAGAAATCCTCCCACTCCCATGCCCACTCACCTCCATAGGCACCTCCTCTTCCAAGAACTAACAGACAAGGTGCCAAGAAGTGTTAGGTACCAGCAGTGGTCTCAGAGCTCATTCAAGGATCATGGTGAAAGGCATTTAAAGAGATTGTGGGGGCACAGGGATCTAATTAAGGGGGACAAGTTTAAGGTTTGCCTGGTCCCCTAAAAATTAATGGCACTAGAGAAGATGAGCTTTGGGAACTATAGCTTAATGGATACAATGTGTAAAAAGCTTCAGTGAGTCATGGTGGGAAGAGGCCATGAGGGCAGCAAAGACAGTCTTAGATGATGTTATTAATAGCACTACAGGCTCTAGATTTCCTGTGGTGGTGTTCTTGGCAAGACCAGCGTGGCCAAAGTGGATACTCACAACCTGGAACAGAGGGTCTTGGAGATCCCAGCAAGTGTGGTATGATGAGAGCCCAAAATGATAGGAGGTGTCCTTTGAAAGGACTGTCTTCTTGACTTTAAAAGGGAGAACCCAAATCTGTAGGTGAAATCTTCTTGGCTACAAAGAAGGCCGAGGCCTCCTAAGGTCAAGGTCTCCTCGTCACTTGCAAAGATGTCGAAGAACATATTCAGACATTTCAAAGATGTCCTCATGTCCATCCGTTCCCACTCTGGAATTCTATCAATAAGGTGAGAGTTCCTCTAGTTGGAAAAAAGATCTAAAAAGACTTCCATTTCTCATGTAATTTCTGTAACCTCCAGGACACACCCACCTACTCCTTCCAGGGCTGTAATGAAGCTACAGCTGGTGCCAATTTGTGGAACTCATTAAAGGCTATTTTCCCTTATATACCCCCGGACCAAGTTCCCATGCTCCCTCACCTGATTTCCTGCACTCACCTCCCACCTGGTGTGTTCACACCTGCACGTGCCTTTTACCAACCCCTTTGCCAAAAGGCAGCCAGAGTGACCTTTCAAAGACCTATCAGTTCCTGGCATTTGTCTCCATAGAAAACTGCACTGATCTTCTAACAAATTCTCAGTCCTCCAAAGGCATCCATAATCCTCCCATCCGTCTCTTCTTACCCTTCCAATTGACTGATGCCTGTTCTGCCCTGTCTTTCTGCCCTTCAACCACGCTGCCTCCCTCTTCCTGTGGAGACCCCTCATGGTGCCTGCCTCCAAGCACAGGTGATTCCCATTGATGGGAAGACCCTCTTCCTCTCCCCCGTCTCCCCACTCCAGTTACTCCCACTTATTCGTGAGCTCACAAGCCCCATGGTACACACTCTCGATGCAGCCTGCTCTCTCTTTTCTAGCACTGGCCTCCGTTTCTAGCTGTGGTTGTGTCACGGATGTCCCTCCCCAGCCTGCCTCCAAGCTCTCCGTCCGTTTAGCTCCAACACCTGACACAGTGTCTGGCACGTAGTAAGCCCTGGCTAGCTTCTAAAGCCTCACTGAGGGACTGAAAGCGTTTTTAAAATGTCACCACGTAGGCTCCAAACTGTAGGCAGAAAAAGCTTTGCCTGGATTGACATTTTAGAGACGTATTCGTCAAGTTAGATGTGTTCACTGACTTTACCTTGTAAAATTAAAAAAAAAAAAAGGACCTCTGTATCGCTTCGCATCTAACGAAGGCACATGTATACTATTAGACCACATTATGAGCTTAATGGAAGGAGACAAGATTTTTTCGCTAAGAAAATGTATAAGACTGATGAGGTCACGTGGGAGGAAATAGTCCGTTTGTTGGAGCATTGCTATCTTACTCTATCACAGCCACTAATAAAAATCTGACACGGGGTGAGTCAGAATTGTCTGTCGGAGATGAGTTAGATCTGGCTCATGTTCATACAGACATGAAAGCCAGGAACGAAGAAGCAGGCTTTGAAAGCCTGGGTTGAGGAGGCTGTGTGGTTCACTGCGATGAGCTAAGTGCCCAGGGCCACCGGCAGACATGCAGGCCTGTGTCCTTTGTTCTGGGGTACCTCTTGCACCATGTGGTGAGGCTAGCAGCTGGGAGGAGCTCAGGACAGGACCAGGTGGCATCTTACCTCTCGCACCCTCCTGTGGGCTCCAGTGGGCTCCAGTGGGCTCCAGTGGGTCCCAGGGGACTGCCTTACTTCCTTGCAAAGCCCAGTAGCACTGGGAGCAGAAACTGGGACCAAGAGTGAGCACCCTGTTTGACAAGCTGGACCAGCCACCTCTTCTTCAGATTCAGAGGGAGCCCTGGCCTGCTGACTCCTCCCTTCTTCTTTTCCCCTTTCCTCCCTCCCTCCCTCTTTCCTTCCGCTCTCTCCATCCCTGGTGGTGCCCTTTCCTGATGCCCAATTCATCCCTTTTCCTTTCTTACATGTCTGTCTTCTAGAGTTTCTTCTCTCCTCACAATTACTTCCCTTCGTCTGAATCTCCTCTTTGGTCCCTTTGTCCCCGCTCTCTGCTCCTCCTCCCCTTCGCTGGCCCCTGTTCAGCTCCATCCAGACTGCAGGCAGAGCTGGACTAACACGCTCACTCACTAGCTCAGCCACCCTCCAGAGAAGTCACTCTTTGGTGGCCACCTTCCTGACCCCCTGGTCCTTTCTCCACTTATTCAGCTATTGCTCTGAAGTCTGAGGAGGACAGAGCGGGGCTGCCGCAGAATCAGGCCAGAGGAGAAACCAAACCATGTGTCCACACTGTCCCCCAGTACTGCTGCTCTGAGAGCTTTCGGAGTCCTCAACAGGGTTAGGATTTAGGGGCTACTTCAAAACCGGGAGTGAAAACAGCCATAGGTCAAAAGAAAAGCTATGGCCCCCCCACAAAAATAATAATCACAAATGAAAACTAAGTTAGCTCTGAAGTCCCAAAGTCGAAAAATTGCCTTGAATCTGTCACTAGAATGCACCCAAGGCCTCACTCTCTGGGTTCTGGGTGCCCTGGGAATGGCAGGAGGCTCTGACCCCCTTCCCGCTTCATCCACTCCCAAACAACGTCCTCTGAGGTGGTCTTCAAACTTCCTCTGAGAAACTGTCTCTAGGAACTGTAGGCCCTCAGCTGCTGGGACGAATGAGGGTGATATGAGTACCTGATGGGCAGCTTTACCAGGAGACTGTGGCTTCTGGATGCAGTCCTCAGGTCCCATGGTCTGGGTGAGATCAGGGTCTTTCAGTGGAGGAGGACAGATGAGATTTCAGATTTTGAGTTGATTCTGGGATGATTAGTGCTTTGGAGGGCATTGGGTGAAAGTATTTTGCACACGGGAAGGACACGAATTTGGGGAGCCTAGAGTGGACTGTTAAGAGCTGACCTGCATTTCCCCCAGAAACCTTGCTGCTGTCCTTATCTCTGGTACCACAGAACGTGAACTTATTTGGAACTAGAGTCCTTACAGATGCAATCACATTACAGTGAGGTCCGTAGATTGGGCCCTAATCTCCTGTATTTGACCTCCTTATGTAAAGGGAAAATCTGGACAGAGAGATGCCCCTACTGTCAGTGGTGGGCAGTGCATGAACTTCTAGAACCCTGACAGTAGTGGAAAACAGACTCAGGCTGGGGACTAGGTAAATGGGAGCTCTAGTGGAATTTCAGGTGAAGATGCTGTGGACCTCGGCTTCCCAGGTCATAGTGACATTAGGATTTCAAATTCAAGTCAGAGATGAAAGAAACATCTGGACTCGGTCCTCAGGTACACGCAGTATTCTGAACTGAGGCTAGAACCAGATACCATTCTAATGAAAGGCCTCCACAGGAGGGCTCCGACTCAGTTTCCTGTATATTCATTCATGAAATCGCTCTGCGGGACAACATGCAGAAAAAAACCATTTAATAAAAGTGACAATGAGGAGAGGAAAGCGAGGCCAGAAGGCATGTGAATGCGGAGAGTGGAAGAGCCAGTGGAGGGTGGGGGAGGGGGGGCGGAAAAACAGAGAATCCCTCAGGCAGGGTCTGCCTTTGCATGATGGCAGGCGCGAATAACTTCAACCTGGATGTTTGGGTTTTTTGTTTGTTTTTTGGTCATTGGTTATTACATGACCTCCATGGTAGGTGCTCCACAAAGCGAGTGAAAAGAGGACGCCTGGTACATAGGCATATGGCCATTCCAGAAAAAGAGCTTGGGGTTCTCGCGGAAGCGCGGCATTGGTCCTTGCACTATGGTTTCATAGAAAAGGGATTATGCACCAACTTACTTAAATGAGCATAGGTTGAAATCCTTTACTGAGAATAAATATTTAAAACAGTTATCTCTTAACTAAATCTATCATCAACCATAAATCTATTGCACGAAGGTTACAGGCAATTTAAATGCAATAGCACTCTCTTCAGGGATTTAAATAATCCGTGTCTGTCTTGGCACATGAGAATGCAAAGATAGGAAATGGTTTGTAAAAGATCATATAATGGCTTTTACTATACGGTATCAGCAATTTATCATAAAGGAACGGCCCCCAGCTAAAAACTCAGCTTTGAAAAATGCAGAAAAGCAGCAAACATTTACATACCCTCTTGGTGACCAGAGGCCTGCTTTGTGCCTCTCATCATCTCTTTCGTGGTTCTGAGGCCCATGGCGCTCAGTAATTTAGTGTCTTATTCTCTGGAATAGGCCATTGAAGAAATACCAGGCCCAGAGAAGAAGGTCCTGCTGGGTGTCTGAAGAAAGTACAACCTTTTAGATGAAGCTTTCTGGGGAATTTGTTAGTGGTTTGGTCTGCTTCTGATAGGAAGGGAAATTTTTTTTTTTAGATTTTACTTATTTATTTGACAGACATAGATCACCAGTAGGCAGAGAGCAGGCACAGAGAGAAGTGGAAGCAGGCTCCCCGCTGAGCTGAGAGCCAGACATGGGGCTCAATCCCAGGACCCTAGGATCATGACCTGAGCCGAACGGAGAGGCTTTAGGAAGGGAAATTTTTTTAAGACTATTTTCTCTTTGAATCTATTTTGAGGTTTGGTTTGTGGTTCTTTCTGACTTCTCATGAAGATGGAATTACTTCTGAGGTTGGTTGTCACGAACCGCATATCAAATCGAGCTATCTTGTTAGCCATAAATACGTAAATAAAAAAATAAAAGCTCAAGTGTGGGTATAAAGCTATTATGCTTTTCAAAACCCCGGACTATAATTCCTGTATCGTGGTCATTCTTTATCAGATCAAACAGGAGAGAGGTGGCAGAAACGCACTTTCAGGTTCATTTTTTTTACAAGGAAGATGGACTTCTGAACCTACTTTGTTATTCCCTTTCATTCAATTTCCCTGTACCTCCTTTTCTATGAATTGTAACGGTAACCCCTCATTATTTTTATTGTTGGCACGTGCTTTGTGAACCATAAAGTGTACGCTATAAATGGGAGTGCTTTTCTTTTTTTGCAGTTTACAAAAAACTAATTTTTTTAAATTTATTTTTTATTGATTTTCAGCATAACCGTATTCATTCTTTTTGCACCACACCCAGTGCTCCATGCAAGCAGTGCCCTCTATAATACCCACCACCTGGTACCCCAACCTCCCAAACCCCCGCCCCTTCAAAACCCTCAGATTGTTTTTCAGAGTCCATAGTCTCTCATGGTTCAGCTTCCCTTCCAATTTCTCCCACCTTCCTTCTCCTCTCTAACTCCCCATGTCCACGAAAAACTATTTTAAAAACATTCATCCACCAGAGTACCCAAAGGGCTCCCACATAAACTATCTTTCGTTACATTATGTCTTTCTGCTTTCACTTCTATTGCTGTCCAAACAATGATTTAAAACATTCTTTAAAATGGGCCTTTTTAACAAGATTTTTACAAAAGATTTAATTTATTCATTTGTCAGAGAGATAGCACAAGCAGAGGGAGAGGCAGGCAGAGTGGGAAGCAGGCTCCTGGTAAGCAAGAAGCCTGATGGGGGACTCGATCCCAGGATGCTGGGATTATGACCTGATCTGGAGGTAGACAATTAACCAACTGAGCCATCCATGTGTCTCTGAAATGGGCATTTTTGACATTTCCTGATAGCACCTACACACTCATGAATCTCAGATTCATGATATATGGGGCTAGTGGACTTGACAATCATGGAGTCAAGCATGCTGGATTTGACTCACGGGCCTGTCACTGTGAATTTGGGTGGCTTGCTAAACTTGCTACATAGAAACCCAAGCATGTAAGAATTTGCAGGATTGTGACAGTTCAGTGGTATAATGTATACATATAAATACCCAAACCAGTGTCTCTCACAAAGTAGGTCCAAATAGACCAGCTCCCTTTCTGCCTTCATTCTGTCCTTGGAATTCCGTCCCTTGGGAGAAGTTCCTACTGCCTTTGTTACAAGAAATGAACGATATTTACTACACTGTTGGTGCATAGCATGGATCAAGACATTGAGTGATAGTATTAACATACTTCTTGAACTGCCCATTGCCCCCCAAGCACCAAATAAAATGTCATGCTCTGGGGAAACCAAAGTGAGAGGTCCCCAACTTTTAGGAGTTATGGACAGGAGAGAGATGCAAATACTGTGTCAGTGTAGAACCAGGGTAACTAATGTCTAAACCAGGAAGAGAATGTGTGTGGAAGAAAGGCACTGATGATGTATAAAGCCATTTGGCTGGATGGTGACTTCCCTCAGACTGACAATTTGCCATGAAAGCTTCCAGGCAAATTTGAGATCTTTATTAGTGACAATATGGCTATAGCCTTAAGGGGAAGAAAAAAACCAAAAACCAAAAACCAAAACACACATGCACACAAACTGTTGGTCTTGTGTCTTTTCACAAATAATGACAGTTATCAGAAATTTTATCTTTAAATGGGGAAAACAGCAACTGAAAATGTATTTCATTTGATTCATCACAGAATATGGTGTTTTTGTTCATTTCACACCATTTTTGTTAAGTTTTATTTAAATTAATGCAATCTGAGATAAAGTGTTAATATTCCTGAGGGTATGGACATTGTATACAAATGAACCCAGCTAAGTGGGCTCCTGGACAGGGTCTGATCTATTTATAAAAGTAGCTGGAGCTAAGTGGTTTGTTCCAGAAGAAGATAACGCCTTTCCTCCGTCGCATTTGCCTTCTACAGCCTAAGTGGGAGTTAATACGTTCACTTGTCTCCTTCAATTTTGTCCAGAGTGTGTTAAAGCAGTCATAGGGGACCTGGGTAGTTTTGCCATCTGCCTTCTCATTACAATGCCCCAGTTTTCTCCTGGAGAATCAACGTTCCCGCTTTCAGTCCATGCACTTAGGCAGCGGCAACTTCACACTGGCTCCTGACTCTAGCAGTGGCATGTCACCCACTAATGGCCTTTGAGAACATCACTGAGTGAGCCGTGAGTTTAGTAGATGCACGAGACCTTTGCTGGGTCGGAGAGGAGGTGGGTCTCTGAATAACTAGCCCGAGATCCACTGGCGTGTGGTGGAACAAACGAGCAGTGATGTGTTGGCCAGAGTGCCCATCCTAGAGAGCCCTGAATGCCAGACAAAAGCATTTGAGACAATTTTTTCAGGCACCAGGAAGCCAGGAAGCTAGTTTTGAAAAGCAGCACATGAAAATGTGTGTTTTTGGAAGATTAGTCGGGCACTAACCACTAACATTATCCCTGACACTGACCCTAACCCGGTCTAACCCTAACCTTCAACCTACCTCTAACCCTAACACTAACCCCACTTAACAAAATACTGACCCTCTCGGTGACCCTAATCATAACCCGAACTCTGAACTTTGCCTATATCAGACCCTAAACTTAAACCTGACCCTGGACTTGACCTTAACACTGACCCTAACCCTGACTGTAAACCTATCTCTGACCCAATCCGTGAGCCTGAACAGAATCATAACCCTAAAGCTAACCCTGATTTTGAACCTACTCATAAAACAGAACCTACAAAAGCTGACCTTACCATAATCATGAACCTAACCAAGATCCTGACCCTACCCCTGACACTAAACCTGTCCCAAACCAAACCCTGACCCTGACATGAACCTTGAGCCATACCCTAAGCCATTCGCTAACCCTGACGCCAACGACGTCTAACCCTAACCCTGACCCTAAGTATTTCTTAACCCTAACCCTAACCCTAACCCTGACCCTAAGTATTTCTTAACCCTAACCCTAACACTAACGTATTCTAATCCCAGCTCTGTTCCCTCTAGCGGGGATAACAGCTGCAACCAGGCCTCCTAGGGGCAGGTGGGAGGCTGTATGTGTGTCATTGGAGGGGCACTGCATTGAGTGGATTGTGAGCCCTGAGCAGCTTGGGGACCGGCGGCTCAGGGAGCTCTGGTGCAGCAGGAAGTTTGGTAAGGAGCCCCCAGGCAATGGTGACCTCACTTCCCAGACAATAGAGCCCAACGGAATTGGAACCCACGTATCCAGGCACCCCATTACAGAGAAAACCCCCCTGCCCAGCTCATTTCTAGGCACATCCTAAAGGAAGCAACATGTTCTTCTGCTGTACTGAAGCCAAGAGGATGCAGGGAGAAGAGAGCTGGCCCGTCAGACAGGTCCCCTCCCTGGCAGGTCATATCAGGTTTCCCCAACGCCTCAGGCCCTTTGGCTAATAAAATCAAAAGGTCACACCAGGGGGCTCAGAGTCAGAGAGGCCCACACCTTATGAACTACCAGTGTAGCCCTAGGTCTCCTCCGCATATCTCTTTCTGTGTGTGTGTGGTGTGTGTTTGTGTGTGTGTGTGTGTGCCTCTGGTGTCTGTGTGTCTGTGTGTAAAGAGGACCTGGCCATGCCATCATGGGTGGAGATGCCCCAAGCAGGATCAGGCTGATGAGGGGTTAGATGTCTGGTGGGCAAGTCATGTTCACACCCCAGTTTAAGGCTGGTTAAGTGGGATCAGGTGTAGGGTCTACACCCTTCTGCCCAGGGTTTATCCTGAGACCCTGAAGGGATGGGTCAATGAACCAGAAGAGGGGCTAACCCTAACAGTAACCACTAACCCTGATCCTACACTGACTGTGAGCCTGCCCCAACCCAAACCCTGACCCTGACCCTGACACTGGCTGTGATGCTGACCTGAACCCTAAACCTAAACCTAAGCCTGACACTGACGCTGATGTGGACCCTGAACCTAAACCTAACTCTGACATTACCGTAACCATGACTCATACCTAAACAAGACCCTGACCCTGACCCTAATCCTAACCCTGACGCTGACCTAACCCTACCCTAACCCTAACCCTGACCGTGACTGTGATCCTGACCCTAACCCTAAACCTAATGGTAACTCTAACCATGACCCTAATAAGGACCCTGAACCTAAACCTAACGCTGACCCTGACCCTAACAATAACCCCTACCCTAAACCAAACCCTAACCCTGACCTTACGCTGTCTAACCCTACCCTAACCATAACCCTAATTCTAACTCCAAACCTAACCCCAATCACAAAACCTACCGCCAAAACCTAATGTGACACTGAACCGAACATTGACCCTAAACCAAAGCCTGACCCTAAACCTGACCCTGGCCATGACTTTCACCTGACCCTGACCCTGACCCTAATCCTAACCATGACACTAACACTGACCACTACATAACCGTGTCCCTGACCCAAATGTGGACTTTAAACCAATACCTGAACATGACACTAAACCTGACACTGGCGCTAAACTTCACCCTGACCTTGACCCAGACCATGACCATAAACCTAACCCTGACCCTAACAGTGACTTCGACCCTGACCTGAACACTAAATCTGACCCTGACTGTGAGCCTGACCGTAACTCTAACCCTAAATGTAACCCTAACCCTACACTAACACGGGCCCTCCCCCGAATCCTATCGCTGAACCTAATCCTAACACTACCCCTAACCCTACCACGAACTGTGACCCTAACAAGTTCTAACCCTAACCGTCAACCTAACACTAACCCTAACACTAACCCTAAACTTTAACAATAACCCTAACCCTATACTATGACTATGATCATAACCCTAACCCTGAACTTTGCCTATACCAGACGCTGACCCTAAACCGGGCCCTGAACTTTGCCTATACCAGACCGTGTCCCTAAACCTGACCCTGGCCCTGACCCTAAACCTAACCATGACCCTAACAATGACCACTATATAAGCCTGTCCCTAACCCGAATCTGGACTTTAAACCAATACCTGAACCTGACCGTAAACCTGACACTGGCCCTAGACTTCACCCTGAACCTGACCCAGATAAAGACCATAAACCTAACCCTGACCCTAACAGTGACCCGGACCCTGACCCTAACACTATCCCTGACACTGAATGGGAGCCTGACCCGAACTCTAACCCTAAACGTAACCCTGACGCTGACCCGAAACCCAGGACCCTGAGCCAAAGGCAGAGGCTTAACCCACTGAGCCACCCCGGTGCCCCTGGTTGCCTTTTTAAGCATTCCTTGTCTCACATGAAGTGATTACAAATTTGCAGATGGGCATTAAAATGATGTATTCCAAAATGTTAACAGAGGAATTAAAAAACTTATTAAGTAAAATATTATCATTTTTGTTGATTTGAAGCCTATTTGACAAGGGACATAGCATTCTGGTGCATATATGTAAACATGAATAAGTATTTTTTTAAAAAATCTTTATTTATTTACTTGACAGAGATCACAAGTAGGCAGAGACAGGCAGAAAGAGGGAGGGGGAAAAAGGTTCCCCGCTGAGCAGAGAACCTGATGTGGGGCTTGATCCCTGGACCCTGAGATCATGACCTGAGCTAAAGGCAGAAGCTTAACCCGCTGAGCCACCCAGGTGCCCCTAAACATGAATAATTCTTAAAGGTTCCTCTACTCACTTATATAGAAGCCCTTTTCCAAACAGAAGATTAAATCTCTCTTGGCTACGCCTATCAGCTTATTCTGAATAATTTTCCATCCAGAAGCATGAACTAGAAAACCACAGTTTTTACACAGTGTTTGGTTTTCCACCAAGAGAATCACATAATTGGTGGTGATTCAGTGTGGTGTGTTGCTAAAAGCATTTCCAATGCTGTGGATACAAGAGGGTAGTGCAGAGAGGTAAGGAAACAGGAGAAAAGGTATGGCTCTCTAATGAGCACTTTATTCTAGAATTTTCCTCCAGCCTTGGGAGCTCACCACTCACAAGTGTGTGCTGGTGCCTTGATCTCATGGGCCACAGTGCTCAGCATCTTCCAGCTGCTTTTTTAGTGAATACATATGTAACAATTGATTTCTTGCCCCGGACATTGAGAGAAAAATCTGTTCAGAGGGATGGACACTCTGAACCAACACCAGAAAACACTCTCTGTAGTCTTTTGTTAAATGAAAAAATATGGCCAAAAAACCACTTTTGACAGTCTACTACATACAGCAAAATGTAAATCGTAATTGAAATATGTTCTCTCAGCTGTGCTTAAGCAACTGAGTCCTGAGCTTTTCAGGTTTTCAGTCTGAAAGAGTACACATCTGGTGCTCTGAAAGGGAAGAGAAAGGACACCCTGTTCTCCATATAAATTAAAGAAGAGAAATCTGTGCATTTAAGTGGGCCATATAAAAGTTATCAAGCAATTACCTCCTAACTCCTTCCTATCCAAATTCCCTGATATGCTCTCCCTACTCCTTTATTCCATGTTACTGCCTTTTCCAGGATTCTGCCTCACATCACAACATGTCTTCTGTTATTTCCTTCTTGCAAGCTAGTTTTGTTTTCTCCATCTAAAAAAGTCAACAATCATTGTGTATTTCAATTCCCACTTTCCTCAAACGCATTGATTCTTCTTATCTATTACTCTTTTCTCATACTCAGTGTCTTTGTCTTTATGGGGTTTGTACTTTGCTTTTCCCCATCCTTTACTGCCATTATATAATCAAATCTAATAACTTCTTAGAGAAAGTTAAAAATTCCTGCATAGCCACACGTGAACACAAAGTCACTGATTTTTAGCAAACCTATAAGATAGTCAGACATCCATTCAATTTCTTTTTTTTAAGATTTTATTTATTTATTTGACAGAGAGAGATGACAAGCAGGCAGAGAGGAAGGCAGAGAGAGAGAGGAGGAAGCAGGCTCCCTGCTGAGCAGAGAGCCTGATTTGGGGCTCGGTCCCAGGACCCTGGGATCATGACCTGAGCCGAAGACAGTGGCTTAACCCTCTGAGCCACCCAGGCGTCCCTCCATTCAATTTCTTAACTGAGTCTCAAATGCATCCTGAGTTCTAACCTAAACCTACGTTCTACTTGTTACACGTTGTTATATGACCAAATTCTTTCAGTTCAGTATTTTGTAACATTTAAATATTAATCAATTGATGCTCTGTCTGTGTATTTCTATGAAAATAATTTGAATACTGTAGATTTATTGTTATATTTATAGATTAATAATCAAAGTTTCATCAGTCGAAGCTTTTGGAAATTTCATATGTAATGATTAACCTAAAATGATACTGCCCAAAATCCCGCTGATATCAAGGCCCAACACCTGATTATAGCCAAACCTGTGGTGGATAGTTCCATGGGAAATTGCAGTTACTTAACACTGATAGCATCTCATGCTCAATCTCTCATTTTAGAATGTGTCCAACACAACCCAAAATTGTAGGAGAGTTAATGTCCTCTGAGGACAGCTCTCAGTGAAGTGGAAATAAGAACCACAGATAAAATTGTCAGTTTTCAGGTCTTCATGAGGACAGCTTAAAGAAGTTTCTCAGGACCTTTCAGTAAAAGCAAGCCTTCATTTTCTATCCACAGCAATTATATCAACAATGTACCTCTTTGACAAAGTTGCTTCTTCACTGTATCACTTTCCCATTCTTTTCTACCTTGGATAATCTCCCAGATAACCTAACAGTACTCAAATCCTTTGTCCTACTCTTTGCTCTCAGGATAAATGGAGCCAAAAGACTTAGATTAATATCAAGTTCTGAATGGGATCTTAGAGCTATTTCTGTCCAGATTTTCATAAACATAGGGACCTTTGAATTATCAGGCTATAAATAAGTTCTAAATGGAAGGGGCAAAAGCAAAAAGTAGAAATTTTTAAGTTTGATTTTTAATCATGATTAATTGACTTTATTGATTATTAAAAATACTAACATTATAAAAGTGTGGATCTTTGTAAAACAATGTCATAATGTAAGAAATAAGTTGCATAGTCCTTTGGAGAATATTAAACCAAGTGTTCAGGTGCCATCTAATTTCTTGTTTACTCCAGAACTTTGGTGTGCATTGTCTTGACGAGTAGGATTTTGAAGTCCAGACAGACTAACAGAAAACTGATCCAAATGTGTGTGTTTATATTTCTGCATTTGTTGTAAAAATCAAAGTGTGATTGCTGGTTTAAAATGCTAAAACTAATAATGTTCATGGCCTCTATTATAAATTTTCTACTTGTAGGGGAAAAATCCAATAAACATAGAATTAATTGATTTGCAAATCCTCAAAGAGCTACAGGATCAGGTAGTGGTATGTTCTGATTCAACAGCATCATAATGCAGGATTTTATACGTGTGGCTAATGGATATTTTCATGAATGTTTGCTAGCTAGTCAGCCAATACAGAGAAATATTAGGTAGGGTAATTACTCACAGTTGTGTTTAATAAAATGAGAGAGAATTATCAAATGACACTAATAATAATAATCCTATAGCAGGCTAAATAATTCAATGATAATTACAATTATTAATCTAGCTTTCTTCCCTGATTATGACTCTTCTCTCCTTTATCATAATGGGAGTAGCAGATTGTCTGCAATGAATTGTGAAAACCCAGCAGTGACTTTGGCAGTGAAGGGCTCCCATCCATTTTGATAGGTTAAAATGATTCTGGTTGGTCTTGAGCAAATGTGTCAATTTTTTTTTTCTGTGTGTGTCATAAAGAAAGAAGCAATAGTAAATTCTTGCTGTTATTCCATGGAGCCAATAAAATCATACTGCCAACAAGAGGCTGTTGACACCGTAAGTGTATTTAACTGTCTTGAAATACTAGGCCTCGAAATAAAATTCCAATATTTCACATAACCTCTTTCTTTTTAAAGAAAAAAGAAAACAAAACAAACAACTATACTGCTTACCTTTAGGGCCCTGCTGTTGTGTAACTATTCTTGAACATGTCTACTGTAAGTGTATATATATATATATTTTTTCTGTGCAATAAATTCATTTAGAGATAAATTTGGATTGCAAATTAGTTTGGGGGAGGCATGGTATTTGTGGCTAGTCTTACAAGTGAAAAGGACTAAAAGAATGAAGAAATACATTTTTATTACAGCATATTTACATCTGTCCAAAGTACTTATTTACTCTAATACTGACTAATGTATAATACTGTACACAAAGAAAGAAGTTAAATGAGTTATAATTCAGTCGAAGTGTAGCTGGCCATATTAAAACTTACCACTGAATCTTTCTGGTATGAAATGTGATATCTGGCAATCTGGTCCAGTTCATTACATCAGGACATTTGTATGTTCTTATTACCATTTTGATAGCATAGCACATTTTATAACCCAGACATTTTACAATGGAACTATGATGCATGTATTTTCAAAAGTATAGACTTACATGAAGCTATGAGGTCAAAAAAGATGAATGTCCGTAGTACCATATAGACTCAACAAATAAAAGTGTCCAAGGATCTGAGTGAGATTTATGAATATTGTGTAAGATTAGGCCAACATGTGGTTTTGATATAAATAATCTGTTCTTAAATTAGAATTACAGTCGTTGAGTACAGTGTTGAAAATGGCAGATAGATTTTAGCTATTTTTGCTCACTAGGGAAAATGGAAAAATGTTTAGTTTGGTCAGATTTTCACTTACCTTCTGAAAAATCTTACGTTTGAGAGAGAGAACCCTTCTGAAATAAGAATCCTTAAAGACATAACCCCTTTGGCACAAGTTTTCAAGAAACTTGTTTGATGTTGTAGACAATTATATGGCACACGTACTGTTCTAGATGTTTCATGCCAATAATATGTAAGCCATACCAAGGCTACATATACATATAGAGATGTTCCTCAGCTTACAAGGGGGCTATGTACAGAGACACCCATAAAAAATTGAAAATGCATTTATTTATTTTTTTTTTAAGATTTTATTTATTTATTTGACAGAGAGATCACAAGTAGGCAGAGAGGCAGGCAGAGAGAGAGAGGAGGAAGCAGGCTCCCTGCTGAGCAGAGAACCCGACGTGGGACTCGATCCCAGGACCCTGAGATCATGACCTGAGCCGAAGGCAGCGGCCTAACCCACTGAGCCACCCAGGCGCCCCGAAAATGCATTTAATACCCCTAAACTATCAAATATCATAGCTTACCTTAAGCTTATTTAAACATACTCAGAACACTTACATTTGCCTGCATTTGGGCAAAATCATCTTAAGCAAAGCCTATTTTATAACAAAGTATCAAATATCACATGCAATTTATTAAATATTACACTAAAAAAAAGAAGAATGTTTATATATAGAATGGTTGTAAGAATATCAGGTGTTCACCCCGGTAATCTTCTATCTGACTGGGAGCTGTGGCTCACTGCCCCTGCCCAGCATCACAAGACAGCACCATACCACATGACACTGGCCCTTTTTATAAAGACCCAAATTCAAAGTTCAAAGTTCAGATTCACTGAATCACTTTTCACTTTCACATCATTGCCAAATATATCATAAGTTGAATCATTGTAAATCAGGAGCCATCTGATTTGAAAGTTAAATCACAGTCACCCATATACACACAAAAAAAGGCCTTTATGTAGGGCCATCTATGTATCTCTAAACAACATAGCATGATATATCAACGGCAAAAAATGGATGCGAAGGGGACAATTGCTTTGCGTCAGTACTCTGAGCAGTAACATACATGGCCTTACTCACCTAGCAGAACTCCAGAGCTAGCTGATGGCAAGGAATTTTACAAATGTTTGCTGAACAGCTTAAGCACTATTATTTTTAACTTAGTGTGCACATCTGTTTTCTCAAGATATGTTAATTTATTTTATTAACTTATTACAAAACCAAATAATTTCCTCTTATTTAAGTGGCAGGTAAATAGAATTCTCTTTAATTTAAATCAAATGGCTTTTTAGGGAAAATATACTAAAAATTCTGAAACTTGTATTGCTTATGAATCTTTTATTGGAATCCTTATCAAGTTGTATTTTTCAAGTTTTTCCTAAATAATCTTCAATGAATTGAAAATAGTTTTTGGATTTTATTGAAGGCTATTAACACACAATTTCACTTTGTAAAATATAGTGCTAAACGTTCAACCAAAACGTTGTGTCTTTTTTTTTCCACTACCACATCCTCCATCTACGGACTGGATTATCTCCCCAACTAGCACCTATATACCATTGTCTATCTTTAGGATAAGTAAGGGTCATCTTTTGTCTTTATTCTATTCCTCGTATGCTTCTGAACTTGTTGAATTTTAATACAGTCACACCATAAACATCACATATTTGATTCCCCTTTAAATAGTAAACAGTGCACAACCAGAGCATACCTTCAAAGCTATCATTATACTTACTCTGATATATTATTTTTGTATTTTTGTAAATTAAAATAATTAAATTATAGAACAAGAGTTTCAGGTGGTAGGTGTTGTAAGTTTTACCCAAACTGACTTTTGTCAAACTCGTTTTGGTCATCATATATGTTAAGTAGTTTTCTAGGGTTATTTTTAGAATATCCTTGTATAATGAATATTTACACTGATATCTAGTATAAAAACCTTGCAATTAATTTTAGAAACATTAAGATATTGAAAATCAATCTACTTCTTTAATTCATTAAAGACATTTTTGGCTTGTTTCCAGTACTTTCTTACTGGTTAAAAAATGAATTTGAAGTAGTCTGAATTTAATTATTATATGGCACTTTCCCTTTGATGAATACAAAGACAATATTCTATATTAGCTATCTGAGAAGAATTTATTTTTTTAATTTTATTTTTTTGTAAGAGAGAGAGTGATAGAGACCACAAGCAGGGGGAGCAGCAGGGTGAGGGAGAAGCAAACTCCCGGCTAAGCAGGGAATCTGTTGCAGAACTGAGTCCCAGGACCCTAAGATCATGACCTGAGCTAAAGGCTCAGGCGTTTAACTGACTGAGCCACCCAGGTGTTCCAATCTGAGAAGAGTTCTGTATGTTATCCTATTAATATGCAGTTTAAAGTCTAGGTAATTAACTTAATTTTTTAGTGGCTATGTTCCAGGCAGAGAGTAAGAAAGAAATATTAAATCAACCATATTCTATGCATTCTAAATGAAAATAATTAATCAATCATAATAAATCCTTCTATTGATGGAATATCAACTTATAAGCTTTCCTCCATATGAACAATGCCAAATACCAGAATAAAGGGTCATCTAATACAAATAAAGGATAGAATTAAAGAATTCTGGTAAGCCATTTAATTTTGAAAAATGGAGCTATCTTGTTGCTGAGTTGTGGTTTTCAGTTACATAATATCTGATAAGTGTAGAAGTAAGGTGAGTGTTACGCGAGATGAGAAATGGTATATAATTAAGATATTTTTAAAAGTACAGATAAATACAAATATGTAAACATAGCATTATGGAGGAATAAAAATAACTGATAGCTACACCCTCTAACTTCAATAAATCTTGGAAAGTTAATAGAGAAGTAAAACAAGGACAGTGCAAAAAGTATGGTACATTTTTATGAAGTTCAAACAAATTCTGTGAAACTGTAGATGCACTTAAAGGTACTATTATGTATCAAATATTGTAAAAATTAATCAAGGAAATAGCAAACATAAAATAACCAAAGCATACAAACTTGGGTAGATACAATAGGTGTGATCATTTTCTACTTCATAAAGAGATGAGTTAATAAATAAATAAAAATAAGTAGACTTTTTAGAAGTTAATAAAACTGTGCCTGTTATTATCTTAGCTATATAAAATATTTGGTTTTCTAACAAAAACGCTTATCTTAAAAATATTTAAAAATAAATTTCAGGCTAATCATAAGGTTCTATTTACATTCCCACTGAAGGAAAAGCTGGTTGTTATAGTTGTAGTTGTTTGTTTGTTTTAGTCTCCTCCTAGTTTTTATTATTATAATGTGGAATGAGGAATGTTAGATTGAAAAGTGAATTATTTTATAGACAAAAATCATTACTTGATTCACCTCCTGGTACAGCAGATGGAACTCCTGAAAACATGCCCTTTTGCCTTATGGAAGAGTAACAGTTATGCTTACTTCTGAAACATACTTGGTGGTGGCCCTAAATAGTGACACATAGTAAACATTTTGAATATTTGCAAGTAATTTTTATAGTCATAGGGCTCCAAAAGGCACTGCTGGTATCTTAGCAGGTATTTCAATAAAGCTAAAGGTTGCCTGACTGTTTAAAAATATTAACAAGGCACAAAACATGGCAGAAGTACTGTACTCAGATATTGTTTTTTTCCAAATGCTCCTGATTCCAGACATGAAAGTTATTGTTTTAAAATTTTATAAAAGATTTTATTTATTTCTTTGACAGAGATCACATGTAGGCAGGGTCAGGCAGAGAGAGAGGAGGAAGCAGGCTCCCTGTTGAGGTGAGCCCGATGTGGGACTTGAACCAAGGATTCTGGGATCATGACCTGAGCCGAAGGCAGAGGCTTTAACCCACTGAGCCACCCAGGCGCCCAACAAGTATTTTTGATAGATATATATATACAATGTATTTTCAAGTTATAAGAAAAATGGTTCTGCTATTTTTAACCTTTTAAAAAAATTACATAATTTTTTTAAAATAAAATTTTATTTTATAATGTTTTACTTTTCTTTACTTTTTTTTTTAAATATTTTATTTATTTATTTGACAGACAGAGATCACAAGTAGGCAGAAAGGCAGGCAGAGAGAGAGGGAGAGAGAGAGAGAGGGAAGCAGACTTCCTGCGGAGCAGGGAGCCCGATTCAGGGCTCGATCCCAGGACCCTGAGATCATGACCCGAGCCAAAGGCAGCAGCCCAAACCACTGAGCCACCCAGGCACCCAAATGTTATACTTTTCAATATACTACTTAGAATATAAAACCTATTCTATTTGGTAAGAAGTTTACCGATTAAAAAATGGTAATTTTCTCATTGTGTCTTCCCCTCTCATTGCTTTATTTTGATTAAGAAATTTCACAATAAACATAACTGATGCTTTCCTTTTGATAGTCCCTCTGTTGGTCATATTGTATATGAGCCATGACAATTAGTTTTACAACATTTATTCATGTTTGTTGATATGTTTTATCATAACTAATTTTCCCTCCCTTATCTAGATTCCACAGCTTTCAGACAGGTGGACACTTCAATAAACCATACCCAAGGGATATATCAAGTACTTCTTAGACATTCTCTCAGATCCTTGAGGTCTCATTTTGCTTAATATTAACAAACTTATTTTAAAGTTTATATGGAGAGGCAAAGACTCACAATAGTCAACATAGTGTTGAAGGAGAACAAAGACTGAGGACTGACTTCAAAGTTTACCATAACAACGGGGCACCTGTGTGGCTCAGTGGGTTAAGCCTATACCTTTGGCTCAGGTCATGATCCCAGGGGCCTGGGATCGAGTCCCGTATTGGGCTCTCTGCTCAGCAGGAAGCCTGCTTCTCCTCATCTCTCTCTCTGTCTGTCTCTCTGCCAATTTTTGATCTCTCTCTGTCAAATAAATAAATAAAATCTTTTTTAAAAAGTTTACCATAATGATAATTGTATGCAAGATATTGTAATACCACAGAAAGACTAGATTAAAGGAACTGAATATATATTATCAATTATTTTTTATATTTAATATAAAAGCAAAAGCAATAAAAGAGAGCAAAATACAATCTTTTAAACAAATGGTTCTGGAGTAATGGTGAAGCTAAATGTAAATATATAAAATAAAAATAAAATAAAATAATAAAATAAAAAAAATCCAGGCAGATATCATACACTATTCACAAAAATTAACTCAGATTGGATTATAAACCTAAACTTGAAACATGTAGAAAGTAATATAGAAGAAAATTTAAATGACCTTGGTTTTGGAAATAACTTTAGCTAGAAAAGCACAAGCACTGAATTTAAAAATGTCTACTCTGTGAAACAATGCCAAGAGAATGAAAAGGCAAAGCACAGACTGTGAGAAAAAATTTGCAAAATACACATCTGTCAAAGGACTGTTAATCAAAAAGACACAAAGACCCCTTAAAACTCAACAATGGGGGAAGAACCTAATTAAAAATGAGCCAAAGACCTTAGCAGATACCTCACAAAAAAAAATATTACAGATGGCAAATGAGCATATAAAAAGATGCTTCACATCATATGTCATCAGGAAAATGCAAATTAAAACAAAAAAGAGACACCAGTATATAGCCAGAATCAAGAACACTGACAACAGAACACGAAATGTTGGTGAGGATGTGGAGCAACAGGAATGTTCTTCCATGTCTATTGAGAATAAAGAATGGAAAACAACTTGGCAGTTTCTTACAAAACTAAACATATTCTTGCCAAATGATTCAGCAGTAGCAGTTCTTGGTATTCATCCAAAGAAGATGAAATCTATACCCACAAAGGTGTCTATAGTAGTTTTATTCATTACTGGCAAAAGCTTGGCAGCAACCAAGATATCCTTCCATAGGTGAAAGGTCAAATAAAGTGTAGTACATGCAAACAATGGAATATTATTTAATGATAGAGAAATGAATTACCATGCCATGAAAAGATATGGATATAAATATTTAATAAATATTTGATTTTAGGCTTCTACCAGTCTATCAATAGTATTAGTATATTTTAACAGTGAATGCTCAGCATTCACGAATTTACCTAAGAAAATATTTGGGGTTCAATATTTGAAATACTTCAACCTCTATGATTATATTCCTAATAATTTTGAATTGGGGTAAATAAACCTTAATTTTTTGTAACTTGTTTCTTATTGCAAAAGAGCTCAATGAAATTTTAGAAAATAAAAATTTACAAAAAAAAAGTTTAGTTTACTATTGCCAAATAATTTAAAACTTTACCTTATATTCAAATACATATATTTTTCTAAATTGATTTATAGGCTACTAAAACCAAAAACTTTTAGCTATACTAGATTTCATATCATGCAATCAATGCCAGAAAGCCATCTGGCGATGACTTGTCTTAAATAGAGTTAAGATGAGTGTTATTACAATGAAAGATGGAAACAAAGATAGTATAACAATTGAGTGTTACATAACTTTTCTGTTTTGATCAAGTTACTAATCTACAAAAGGCTTTTATCGGTGACACACTTGGGAATTTAACAAAACTTTTAAACTAGCATGTGCGACTCATTCCTAGAAAACAACACAATCAATAACACTTTCTTTAGATGAAATCATGACTATTTCTCCATTTGAATAAAAAGGTAGCAACCCCAATAAGTTTATTGAACATGAAAAGTTGAAATGCTATAATGCTCCTAAGGAATTAAATGATCCAGTCATGAATTACAAAAAAAGGATATAAATTACCAAAGTTTTTCTATAATTGGAATGTACAACTGCCCGTTATTGTTCAATAGTGTAGGCTTGTACAAGAACTATATAAAAGAACTCCACTTCTAAACCGTGGAAAATATGTTCCCTTTCCCCCTATATACAACTATTAAGCCATTCATTTAGCTTTTAAAATATCCACTTAATCCACTTTTTACTCATTTGAACAGGCAGCAGGGCTCTATTCTTATTGCTTACATCTGAAGGATAGACGTCTAGCGTAAGAGGTAAAGCCCATAAAGGAGCCCAATAATAACAACAAAATACAGTTTAGTGAGCCCTTACAATCTGCCAGCTACCTTTCTGAGACTACTTCAATTAATAAAACATATAAAATACCTGACCACAAAGAGCTTGCATTCTTTTGAAATATAATAGTGAAATAAACCAATATTAGAGGGGCACCTTGGTGGCTCAGTACATCGAGTGACTGCCTTTGGCTTGGTTCATGATCTCAGGGTCCTGGGATGTAACTCCCCAGCAGGCTTTCTAGGCAGTGGGGTGTTTTCTTCTTCCTCTGCGCCCCCTCCCAATTCTCTCTCTCTCTGTCTCCAATAAGGAAATAAACCAGTAATAGAATAATCATTGATGGTTGATGGTGATAAGTGTTACAAAGAAATACAAGAAAGGTAAAAGCCATTGGAGAATGCTGGGATGAAAGTTAATGTTATTTTGTGTTGGGTGGTTATATCTCATTTATGAGATGTTATTTGCACAAAGACCCAGGAAGTGAAGGAGACATGTCACCAAAAGGATATGGATGGCTTATAAGCACATGACAAATTTCTCAACATTTATACATTAAAGAAATACAAATTAAAATCATAATGAGACATGCTTACATATCTATTAAAATGGCTAAAATTATATAGGCTAATTGTACTTCGTCTGAGGTAGATTGAGAAGCAACAAAAAATCTAAACTGTTGTTGGCATATATCATGATACCATCACTTTGGAAAATAGTTTAAAATTTTTTTAAATGCAAAATATGTTGCAGTTACACAAATAGCTATTTTACTTCTAGGCATTTAACCAAGAGAAACAAACCCTATGTTCATACAAGGACTTTTATATGAATTTCGTAGCAGCTTTATTTTAAGAATTGAAAACAGTGGAAATGTTCATCAATGTCCATCAATAGAGCAAAGACAATTATGATCTATTCATTTAAGAGATTACTATTCAACATCAAAATGAACTATTTACAATTGGAGATTCTCAAAGTAATGATGCTGAGAAAAGAAAAGCCAGGCAATGAATAGTATATACTGTGTGATTCCATGACTATAAAAAAATCTAGAAAATACTATTTTATATATTGTCACAGTCATCAAATATATTGGTGTGATTTTAGTGCCTTCTTCTGTGCTCCCATAGCTTCCTACACTTGGATCTCCGAGCATTTGTTACACCATGCGAAATACGAACTCTTTTTCTTTATTCTGTCTTACAGGAAAAAGAATCCTTGAAATTTTATGGACATTTGAACTCTTAGTTATTAGCAGAAATTCTATCACACAGTAAATTTCCAAATATAAAAGCCAGAGTTTTACAATGACTTCTAAGCTTTTACATGATCTAGCCACTCATGTGACCTCTGTGACCTCTTTCCCTGCTACTCTTCAGTCCCTCACAGTGGCCTCCTTGCTATTCCTCAGATATGCCAGGCATGATCCAACCTTATGGCCTTCAAGATAGCCAATTCCTTTGCCTGGAGTGACCTTATTGCTGATAGTTCTGGGCAAATTCATCACCTTTCCATACGTTTGTTCAGTTGTCAGCTTCATTGTAACTACCCTGATCTTCCTATTAAAATTCTTATCTCCCCATCCCCTGCCTAGCAACCTTGATTTTTCTCACCCTGATCTAATTTTTCTTTTTCCCCATTGTACTCATCATTTTTGAATACACTATGCAACTTTTATTAAGGTTTATAGCTTTTAATTGTCTCACCCTTTAAAAGAAAAGTTCTACAAAGCCAAGTATTTCATTTACCAGTGTAGTCTGAAGTAATATCTGCCATATAATAGGTTCAGTAGACTATTGGTAAATTTCAGAAAAAATTAATGTTGAGAGTATACTGAATTTCATAAGTCATTTCAATATTTTTTCCAAAAAATAAACTATGTAAAACATATTTTAAATTTACTTTCAAAATATTTTATAGCATATAATGGACAATATACATAAGCCTTAAAGAAACAATCATATAAATAACCATTTCATACCTACTTAAAAATTGCATAATACCACACTCGTAGATCCTCTCTGAATGCTCTAAAATAACCCTTCAAAGGAAAAACATTTTTAAAAATAACAGATATTTTGGCAAAGAATTTAATAAAATAAAAGTTTCATTCATCTATGTAGATCATAATAAATGTTTTTAATAAGTATGAAATTATAACTCTGAAGTGTGCTAAAATGAAACCACCTGCTAAGGGTGAGAGAACAAAAATAAACATCATTTCTCCAAATAAGAGGAATTTATTACCTTTGAATCAAAGCATGTGGATTTGTTCAAACTGGCAATAAAGGAATATGGATACACAATCAATAGAATGTCATATTTTAGATGTCTAAAAGACTTCAAAGTGAAGAGTATACATTTTTTAAATGCTACATAATAAGAAGATGACAAGATGTGACAAATAGCATTTTAAAAGCTCTACTCATAATGGAACGGAAGGTGTCATTTCCCTATAATTTTATATATGTCATTAATTTACTGTATCTGGATACAACATATTACCAAACAGATGTTCATCAAAGTCTAAATCATTTTTAATGAAACATAATATTTTGAACCTACATCTATTAATCATTTTTTCGATCTAACATTTATAGTCTCGCTAAACATTTTATCCATTGTCGACAAAATTAAAAAAAATAGGATAAAAAGTCATGTTCGGAAAAGTAGATTTTCTTTGAAGTTTGCATTTAAATGAAAATATTTGCTGATATTTTAAAACTTTAAATGTAATTTTATATATATCTGACCTATCAGATGATATAAAATTTTTGGAGAAAATATGACATATTTTTTTGATCTTGGTTGAAGGTATTAATAAAGAGCAACTGTTTGTATTATTTGTAATGTGATATCTTAGTTAATAAACATGAATAGCTGGTATAAAATATGTTTTTTTAAAAATTTTATTTATTTCCTTGACAGAGATCACAGGAAGGCAGAGAGGCAGGCAGAGAGAGAGGAATGGAAGCAGGCTCCCTGCTGAGAAGAGAGCCCACTGTGGGACTCAATCCCAGGTACCTGGAATCATAACCTGAGCCGAAGGCAGAGATTTTAACCCACTGAGCCACCCAGGCGCTCTAAAATATGTTCTTTTTTTATATAGAATTATAGTTCTTGCAAAAATACGGAACTAGCTGGAACTGAATGCCTCCTTCAAAGTCAGCTCTGGAGAAATTATGCAAGTGTAATGTAGAACTGTTTCGGATATGAACCAAAAACAAAGAAATGATGATAAATTCCTTAAAAGACTCAAAGTTGCTCTTGACTGGTATGTTTCAAGCTCTATTCCTGGTTTGAGGACAGGTTTTAACAGGCCTGTCACTGTAGAAATCAGCTGGATGTCTAGAGGCTATCAGAACTGTGCAAAAACCTTGAAGGGGTAAAGACTTGAAAATTCTTTAGAGAGATTAGCTCCCTAAGGCATTATTCATCCACACATTTTCCTCCAAACCATTAAGGCTGATGGATGAGGGGCACCTGAGGGGCTCTATCATCACCTGGGTGGTGGGTTAAGCCTCTGCCTTCATCTCAAGTCATGGTCTCTGGGTCCTGGAATCCAGCCCCACATCGGGCTCTGCTCAAAAGGAAGCCTGCTTCCCTCCCTGCTTGCCTGCCTCTCTGCTTACTTGTGATCTCTCTCTCTCTCTCTCTCTCTCTGTCCAATAAATAAATAAAATCTTAAAAAAAGGCTGATGGATGCTAAATTATGAAAACTGCTCCCTCCAAATGATGCTTCTTCATAAGGATTTCAGAATTTAAAATTGTAAGAATTTAAAATTAAAACTTGATCGTAGGATTTATCTTATAGAATAACATCAAGTGAAGGCAGTTATTATTAGATCTGAAGTATTTGTGATTCTGAATTCTTGGCCTCATTAGTAAATTTATTTTTAAATTCTCCCATGGAGTGGTGATTGGCCTTCAGTCTTTCATTGATGTACATCATTGGGTCAAATGAGATGTGTGTGCCCAGAACTATATATAATCTTCTTTGTATTTCACTGGAGATGGCATTTCTGAGTTTTGTTCAATTGAATTTGGACAGATGTTTTAATAGTCACTTCTAGAGTTGGCCCTGGAGAATATCTTCATTTTTTTTTCTCTTCCCGATTCTCTGAAAAACCCTGACTAATTCACATTATCACAGTGATATCACAATTCAAGTTTTTCCAAACACTATAGCTGCAAAAAAAAAGAAGCTACTCAGAATGTAATGCTATTGTGAATGATTGAGAAAGAAAACATTATTACAATTAAGCTACCAGGTTTCAATGTATTTTATTGTTGCTTAGAAAATCTTAGCATACCCAGACTTTACAGAGATTTGATGATCCTAAGAGGAGCTGAACTCATGGACCAAAATAACTATGCACATAAAAAGTACAATTACTTACCTAAAAAAGATGATGTGGTTAACTTTATATGGCAATCCAGGTGTTATTGGAACAGGAATTTAAAAAACAGCGTAGGGGCACCTAGGTAGCTCAGTGGATTAAGCCACTGCCTTCATCTCAGGTCATAATCTCAGGGTCCTGGGATCAAATCCTGCATCAGGCTCTTTGCTTAGCAGGGAGTCTGCTTCTCTCTCTCTCTCTCTCTCTCTCTCTGCCTGCCCTCCGTCTACTCGTGATCTTTCTCTGTCAAATAAATAAATAAATAAAATCTTAAAAAAAAAAAGAATGTACTTTTAAAAAATAGCTTAACAGGGGCACCTGGGTTGCTCATTGGGTTAAGCCGCTGCCTTCGGTTCAAGTCATGATCTCAGGGTCCTGGGATCAAGCCCCACATCAGGCTTTCTGCTCAGCAGGTAGCCTGCTTCCCTTCCTCTCTCTCTGCCCGCCTCTCTGCCTACTTGTGATTTCTCACTGTCAAATATATAAATAAAATATTTAAAAAAATAGCTTAAAAGTATATGATAAAATAATGATATACATATACAAAGAAAAAAAATATACTATACTGTGAATATAAATTAAGTGAAAATTGTTGAAATAAAGAATACAATAAATGGAGACTAAGATGAATATAGCTGTAAAATGAATAAGTGAGTTGGGAAAAACAAACAAACAAACAAATTAATGACTTCTGCCCAAATGCAGCAGAAGAGAAAAAAAATAAAGAAAATATTTAAATAAGTACTGAGATAAATTTTGGAGAATTAAAGAAAGATAAAAGATACCAGACTTAAAATGATGCCAAACATGAGACATCAGAAACAAAACAAAACAAAAACCACACACACCAAAAACCACTCATATAGGGCGCCTGGGTGGCTCAGTGGGTAAAGCCGTTGCCTTCGGCTCAGGTCATGATCTCAGGGTCCTGGGATCCAGTTCCACATGGGGCTCTTTGCTTGGTGGGGAGCCTGCTTCCTCCTCTCTCTTTCTCTGCCTGCCTCTCCAACTACTTGTGATTTCTTTCTGTCAAATAAATAAATAAAATCTTAAAAAAAACACTCATATATATTATGGTGAGTTTTAAGAATATCAAAAACAGAGAAGAGCATAAATGATGCCCAAGAGAAGAACAGATCACCTAAAATGTACAAGAATAATACTGACAGCAGAATTCTCAATAGTAGTAGCATATAAAGGAGACTGCTGGGTGTTTGTATAGATGGAAAAGATATTTGAAACTAGATATTATACATCAAGCCAAATTATTGATTAAATTTGAGAGCACAGTAAAAATACAATGAAGCATGTTAGGTCTTAGAACATTTATCACACAGAGACACACATTTTAGAAAACTTCCTTGGAGGACAGCTCAATTTAGATAGAGAAAACAGAATTATGTACTCAAAGGCACATTTTGAAGGACGGATTGAATATAGTCTGCACTGCAAATATTCTTTAATCGTATGTTCTGAATTTCCTAAATTTAAGAAGTATTTGTTCAAATATTTATCTTTAAATAAACCCTAGGAGACTTTTTCTTGGATTCTGGAAAATCAGTCCATTTGGATACAAATCTTTTTGTCACTGATGGAAATTTTAAGCCCTTAACTGTGGAATGTCTAATGTATTCTTACAGCAATTGTGATTTGCCAATACATGGGTGATGTGTGTGTGTTGTGTGTGTTTATTTTTATTTTTGATGGTTTTACTCTTCTATGAGATTTTTAAGTAGACATAATTTTAATAAATTATGATTTGTTGAAATTTATCTGAGGTTATATATAATAAAATGAAATTTGTGTGAACTGAAGAAGTGCGTCTCCATTTGTTTTTATTTAAGAGTAGACTGGTCTTTAAAAATTGTCCAAAGAAGTACATTATATTCATTATTAAATTTGATAAAATACAATAAAGTATTTATGGTCATATGGAACCATATCAAATTCTACTATTAATTCATATCAATAATTACCATAAGAGGAAAAAGGGATATTTTTCAAAATGAAAATTAGTGTATTTTTCAAAATATGATATAGTGTTATTCACTGAACAGAGGGAAGAAATGTCAAAGTTTAACACAGTTTGCAGAATGTTTTAACATAAATTGAAATTTAACACTGACCAAATTTCACAGTTTTAAGTAAGATGATAGTACTTTAAATCCTTGAAAAGTGGTAAGTGACCCAAAATATTGCTGAGAAAAACAAATTTAACACTACACTAGTCTGAGATGGTTAAGTTATGGTACAACTTGCCATTGTGTATCATCAAATGGTATATTTTTTTCTTTTGGTCTTGTCATTATATTTTATTTTAGCCATTCTGATAAGTGTGTAGTGATATCTCAGTGTCATTTAAATTGCATTTCCTTGATGTCTAATTATGTCAAATTATATTATTTTGATGTTTAATGTTCTGAGCTTTCTCAGTTCAAGACCATGAAGCCACTTAGGAAAAATAAGTTGTAGATGCACTCATAGACCAACTCTTATTTAGAAATAAGAACAAACATTACTACCCATTCCAACAAAAAATAGATTTGTTATGCAGTAGGGATTTTATAAATTACCTGACACAACTTATATAGTAAGATGAAATGGGACAGGCGGCTTCTTGCAGCTATATACAACATCATTTAAATTTCAATTTTCAGTATAATTTTTCCAAGGTATACACAGAATATATATTTAATGTAAATTGTGAACATTTTAAACTCTGTATATGGAAATTAATCAATTTTAAGTTTATAACAATCAAAATTAACGGAAGTTTATTTTAAATTAGTTAGCTTTCTCTGCATTGCAAGACAGAATAATCAAGAATAGGTAAGAAAAAAATAATCTCTGTAAAATTACCGGGGGTGCATTATGAAGTGTTCGCTAACCGATCAAACTCACAATTTGGATTGAATGGCAAGTGACTTTTAAACTCTGGAACTCATTGTCAATTTTTTTTTCTTCATTGTGTCTTAAATGTGGAACAACAATGAGGTATTTCAAAGAAGTGAACCACACATAAATTTCTCTAAGGGTGGGGTGAGGGTTACTCAAAAAGGAACTAGACAAGGCTTTTAAAGATATCGACAATCATTATAACATAACGTGACTGATTGTTACTGTGCTCTTAACTGGGCAAACACTTGTTGGCTTCCAAGAAAGACGAACATAGTTGAGATGGTTCTAGCTGCCTTCTAGCACAGGGTCTCATGAGGCAGGGATTCTAGCCACTGGCTGTGCAAGGCATGAGGCCTGTTAGTGATTCTATTTTTTCCTCTGCAGAATGGGTCTTTCTACATTCCAGGTCCTTTCTACCCCAATAAATAACGCAGCGATTCTCTCAGTGAGTTGTACTGTTGGTTTAAACAGCCAACTGTC